>NC_142076.1:17760600-17775600 GCF_059756535.1 Pantherophis guttatus | reverse complement strand
TGCAATTACTCTGTAATAGATATTATTTATATTACACCATCCGCTCGGATGGATGGAAGTTGACAGGCGTGAGCTAAAAAGGATGTCTCTGCCCTGGAGGGGTGGCGCCCAACAAAATTCGAAAATGTTGCGCTCTGGATGTTTACTCTGAAATATTCTTCGCTGGCGATCTGGGTCATTAAAAACGAGATTGTTGACTTAGTTCATCCTTCCCGCTCAGAGCAACCCACTTCACTTGTTGGGAAATGAGTTGGTTTATTGCTTCATTTCTAATTCCTGAGCTGTGGTGGCGCAGTGGTTAAAATGCAGGATTGCAGGCTGATTCTGCCGACTGCCAGCAGTTCGATCCTGACCGGCTCAAGGTCGATTCAGCCTTCTGTTCCTCCGAGGTCGGTAAAAGGAGGAGCCAGATTTTTGGGGGGCAATGTGCTGGCCAGGGAAGGTATTCACTTACCTTTTCTACCAGTTCGCAAATGTGAGCACGGGTGCGCTTGCGCCTAGCATAAAAAATGGGACGTGATGACGTCCGGGCAGGTGGATGGAGCCGCCGCTACCAGTTTGTTCGAACCAGATAGAACCGCCTGAATACTAGCACTGGTGCTGACTCTGTAAACCGCTTAGAGAGGGCTGTCAAAGCACTGTGAAGCGGTATATAAGTCTAAGCGGTAAGGCAAGGCTTGCTCATTTCTCCTATAACGTGACTCTGAGCATCTTACGAATTATAACATTATTAGATTTGTTTGCCGCCCCTCTCACTTCGAGGAGACTTTGAATAACTTTGGGGTAACATTGGGGAGACCCTGATATGTCTTGCTTTCAGTTCTAGAAAGAAAGAAAGAAGAAAGAAAGAAAGAAAGAAAGAAAGAAAGAAAGAAGAAAGAAAGAAAGAAAGAAAGAAAGAAAGAAAGAAAGAAAGAAAGAAAGAAGAGCAAAAATATACGTAAGAAAGGAATTAAGTTAGGATTTGTCCATCCATTGTTAGACCCATTACAAATACAACTCTCTTTTCAGCCTGCTGTAAACAGGGACACCCCCCCGACAGCTTACCTCTCTTTAAAAAAAATAAATGAAATAAAATAATGAAAATAATTAAATAAATGAAAACTAGGAAAACGTTCTTAAGAAGAAGGAGAAACTTAACCTTTGGCACGAAAGTTGCTCCCGTCGTATCCTTCAGCTGTGCATTCAATGATCTTTTTCCAGGATTCATACCAGTGGTGGGTTGCTCCCGGTTCGGCCCGGTTCGGCCGAACCGGTAGCGGTGACGATGTGACGTCACCGAACCGGTTCTCTTAGACTGGGAGCTGCGTCCTCCTGCCCGCTCCCGCTTTATTCCTACGTTTATGCCTTGTTTTTTAGCCCAGCTGATAGGTGCGGCAGAGTGGATGGCCGCACCTCAGCTGGACAGAAACTTAATGCGCTTGCACGGAGCGCAAGTTCGGCGTGTGTGCAAGCGAAGCGATCGTGCGCAAAGCGTGTGCGCGAAGGGAACTGGTGGTAACATTGGTTGGAAGCCACCACTGATTCATGCAATATACCGAACTGAACTAACATATATACTGAACTAATGCTATTCCAAGGGAGTAGGTCCCCACCACGCTGTAAACCATACAGAAGCTAAATCAACATGAAAATAACTAAACTTAGGGTTTAGTCACAGGGCGTTCTGTGAAGACAGCTGCTGTGCCTTTACTTGAACTGATAACCCCTCTTGTGTAAAAAAAAAAAACCAAAAAACCGTTCTGTGCGTAGGTTCACCAGTTTATGCAACTTTAGACTGCTTGTACTTCCCCTCCTGTGGTTTTTAGATCTATCCAACACAAAGCAGTGATTCACTGCTTGGAACCCAAAACTTTTGAGTCACAGGTCAGAGGGAAAGGAGAAAGAGACAGAGAGAAAGAGACAGATGGACAAGGAAGGAAGAAAGGAAGGAAAGAAGGAAGGAAGGATAAAAAAGAAAGAAAGAAAAAGAAAGAAAGAGGGAGGGAGGGAGGGAGGAAGGGAGGAAGAAAAGCAAGCAAGCAAGCAAGAAATAAAAGAAAGAGAAAGAAAGAAAGAAAGAAAAAAGAAAGAGGGGTGGAGGGAGGGAAAGAGGAAGGAAGGAAGAAGAAAGAAAGAAAAAGAAAGAAAGAAAGAAAGAAAGAAAGAAAGAAAGAAAGAAAGAGAAAGAAAGAGGGGGAGGGAGGAAGGGAGGGAGGGAGGAAGAAAAGCAAGCAAGAAAGAAAGAAATGAAAGAGAAAGAAAGAAAGAGGGAGGGAGGAAGGAAGGAAGGAAGAAAAGCAAGCAAGCAAGAAAAAAGAAAGAGAAAGAAAGAAAGAAAGAAGGAAAAGAAAGAGAAAGAAAGAAAGAGAAAGAAAAAAGAAAGAGGGGTGGAGGAAGGGACAGAGGAAGGAAGGAAGAAGAAAGAAAGAGAAAGAAAGAAAGAGAGAAAGAGGGGGAGGGAGGAAAGAAGGAAGAAAGGAAGGAAAGAAGGAAGGAAGGAAGGAAAAGAAACCTATAAACCACCATTTTCAGTTTACAGTTGCCCCCAAGGCTGGAGAAGACAAGACAGCAGATTAAAAGTCATTACAGCCATTGTCATTACTTGAAAAGCCTCCTGCATGGCCGGATCTGCATATTCAGAGACCCACCAGGGATCAAATCGCAAATTCTTTGGTTTGCAGATCTAGAATTCAAGTATAGAAGTCCGCTAAGCGCCATGTCCGTTCATGAAATTCTGCACCAGATAAGAGAAGGGCTATAAACTGTCATGGGATGCAGTGGCTCAGTGGCTAAGCCACTGAGCTTGTCGATCGAAAGGTCGGCAGTTCAGCGGTTCGAATCCCTAGTGCCGCGTAACGGGGTGAGCTCCCGTGACTTGTCCCAGCTTCTGCCAACCTAGCAGTTCGAAAGCAGGTAAAAAATGCAAGTAGAAAAATAGGCACCACCTTTGGTGGGAAGGTAACAACGTTCCGGGCACCTTTGGCGTTGAGTCATGCTGGCCACATGACCATGGAGACGTCTTCCGACAGCGCTGGCTCTTTGGCTTTGAAACGGAGATCAGCACTGCCCCCTAGAGTCGGGAACGACTAGCACATAGGTGCAAGGGGAACCTTTACTTTTTTATAAGCCGTCTTCCGAAATAGCCAGCCCTCCTTCAGGACTGGAGGTCCTGAAACATTGGCGACCTCTGAAACCAAGTTCTGTGATTTGATGAATTTACAGCTTGGCTTGGAAAAGAGCCAAGAGCCAAGAGCTTCTATTGCCATCCTTCTTATACATCAATTCCCTACCCAAAGCCTCCTTCTATATTCCTAAGGAAACCCCCACCTTCTCAAAAATATATATATATATATCCTGGGCATCCTTCTTCCAATATTTCCCTCCAGGCCTGCCAAGCTTCCTGCCTTGACGGATTTTATTTTAGATTCTTTTAATTAAAACAAAATTAAACAGGAAGCCAACACATTGCAAGGAAGGCTTCAGCCTCGAGCTTCAAGAACAGCTTGCTCTTCCATCTCACAGAGTCACAGAGTCACAGTTCCCTGGTCTGACGTCTTTCCTTCGGCCAAAGAAGACGAGAGCTCATACCCGGCTCGCAAACCATCTTAGGAGTCCACAAAGCCAAGAAAGCGAGTTCCAAATGCTCAAGAGCTCAAGAAAAGACACATGGTCAAGATACAGTAGTGGCCAAAATTGTGGAAACCTTTTGGGAAAAGTGTCTTTTCTAAAACTAGCTAATAACACCACTTTTTTTGGGGGGGGGGAGTAGTACTATAAAATTATATATCAATGGAAAGATAATTTAATCAAGAATGTAATGCAATAACTTTTAGGAAGGATTTGCTATTAGAAGAGCAGTGAGAGTATAAAGAAGAAAAGTGATACACGTAGAAAAAATGAGATATACAAAAATTATCACCATGTCAGTTAATACTTAGTTGGGTAACCTATAGAATAGAATAGAATGGAATGGAATGGAATGGAATGGAATGGAATGGAATGGAATGGAATGGAATGGAATAGAAGAATAGAATAGAATGGAATGGAATGGAATGGAATGGAATGGAATGGAATGGAATGGAATGGAATGGAATGGAATAGAAGAATAGAATAGAATGGAATGGAATGGAATGGAATGGAATGGAATGGAATGGAATGGAATGGAATGGAATAGAAGAATAGAATAGAATGGAATGGAATGGAATGGAATAGAAGAATAGAATAGAATGGAATGGAATGGAATGGAATGGAATGGAATGGAATGGAATAGAAGAATAGAATAGAATAGAATGGAATGGAATGGAATGGAATGGAATAGAAGAATAGAATAGAATGGAATGGAATGGAATGGAATAGAAGAATAGAATAGAATAGAATAGAATAGAATAGAATAGAATAGAATAGAATAGAATAGAATAGAATAGAATAATAGAATAGAATAGAATAGAATAGAATAGAATAGAATAGAATAGAATAGAATAGAATAGAATAGAATAGAATAGAATAGAATAGAACAGAATTTTTTATTGGCCAAGTGTAATTGGACACACAAGGAATTTGTCTTTGGTGCATACGCTCTCGGAGTACATAAAAAGAAAAGATACGTTCATCAAGAATCATAAAGTACAACACTTAATGATAGTCATAGGATACAAATAAACAATCAGGAAACAATATCAATATAATTCGTAAGGCTACAAGCAACAAAGTTACAGTCATACAATCATAAGTAGAAGGAGATGGGTGGTGGGAACGATGAGAAGATTAATAATAGACTTAGTAATTCAATCAAGTGTTGAGGGAATTATTTGTTTAGTAGAGTGATGGCGTTAGGGAAAAAACTGTCCTTGTGTCTAGTTGTTCTGGGGTGCAGTGCTCTATAGCGTCGTTTTGAGGGTAGGAGTTGAAACAGTTGATGTCCAGGATGCGAGGGGTCTGTAGATATTTTCCCAGCCCTCTTTTTGACTCGTGCAGTATACAGATCCTCAATGGAAGGCAGGTTGGTAGCCATCATTTTTTCCACAGTTCTAATTATCCTCTGAAGTCTGTGTCTGTCTTGTTGGGTTGCAGAACCAAACCAGACAGTTATGGAGGTGCAGGTGACAGACTCAATAAGCTAACGCTGCACGTTTTGGCAACATGGAGTCGGTCGGTTGGTTTTGTGCAAGGATCCACAAAAAACCCTGACAATTGTTCCTCTCCATTTCTCCATTTCTCCATTTCTCTCTCCATTAGAGAATCTCCGGAAGGACCCAGAAGTGATTACTTAGAGGAAAACAGCCGGTCTTTTCCAACTCATCCTCAGTCAAGGCCAATTTCCTGCTGAAATGGTTTCCGTTAGCAAAGAGAGAGTGGCATCGTTTATTAGAGACGAGCGTGGATTTGAACCTATCCTTTAATATCTGTCAGGGTTGCAGGATCGGTCGGTAAATGGACTGGGGGAGTTTGGAAGGGGAAATCTCAAGGGGGTTTCTTCAGCCGAAGAGGACTTAGTCAACCCTGGCAGTTAATCCCACTAAGGTCAGCTTTAACCTCCGAAATTTGAAGTCTCGGACTGCAAACGAGTAGCAGCAGAGAAGCTAAAAGCGATTTCCGTTTCATGGAATTAAGTCACCATCAGTTTATCCCTCGAAACTGGATCATGTGGTGGTGGTGGGAAATAGGTACTTTGAACACATAGTCAAAACAGAAACAGAACAGAACAGAACAACAGAGTTGGAAGGGACCTGGTAGGTCATCTAGTCCAACCCCCCGCCCAAGCAGGAAACCCTACACCAGTGATGGCTAACCTTTTTGCCATCGCGTGCCAGGAACGGGCACACGATGGCACGGTAGGCCCGTTTTTTTCTCTCCCCAGCCTCCAGCACCTAGATAAATATTTATGGTATCATTGGCCAGCTTGAAAAATTCTAGGAGGATCAACTTTCTACATTTTCAGAAGAGAAGAAGAAAAAGGGAAAGGAAGAGGATAAAGATCAAAGGAGAACATTTCTCTTTCTTTCTTTCTTTTCTTTCTCTCTCTCTCTCTCTTCTTTTATTCTCTCTTTTTCTTTCTCTTTCTTTCTTTTCTTTTCTTTCTTTCTTTCTTTCTCTCTCTCTTCTTTTATTCTCTCTCTCTTTCTCTTTCTTTTTTCTTTTTTCTCTCTTTTTTCTCTCTCTTTCTCTTTCTCTTTCTTTTTTCTTTCTTTATTTCTCTCTCTTCTTTTATTCGCTCTCTCTTTCTTTCTCTTTCTCTTTCTTTCTCTTTCTCTTTCTTTCTTTCTCTCTTTTTTCTTTCTTTCTCTTTCTTTCTTTCTCTTCCTTCCTTTCTTTCTTTATTTCTCTCTCTTCTTTTATTCTCTCTTTCTTTCTCTCTTTCTTTCTCTTTCTCTTTCTTTCTTTCTTTCCCTTCCTTCCTTCCTTCCTTCCTTCCCTCCCTCCCTCCCTCCCTCCCTCCCTCCTTCCTTCCTTCCTTCCTTCCTTCCTTCCTTCCTTCCTTCCTTCCTTCCTTCCTTTCCTTCCCTGACTCCTGTGCTGCTAAGTTCTCTCCTTACTCCTCACCCACAAACCAGCCTGACCACATGGTCCATTCTTCCCAGCTGGCCAAAAATGAACCAGTCATGTGAGTCGCACAAGATCTGATGACAGGCTGTTAGCAAACTCGGCTCAGTGAAGAATGGAAATGTGGACGCATGGAAGACACCTTGTGGGTGTGAAGCGTCTGCTTGCAAAGACCCAGATGAGGTCATCTTCTGTGCCACATGCAGCTGTCTTCCTGTGAGCGGTTGGGGAGCCTTCCTCAGCAGACGGGGTTGCAAGCTGCTTAGCCATGAGCCAATCCTTCCGTAAATACCCACCTCTCTGGCTTAGGATACCTAAGATCCCTTGGCAACTGTGGTGGATTGGGGGCAGGGGAAGGTGGACAGCTCACTGCTTGAGCTTCTGCAGTGAGAGAGTTGGCAGGGCAACTGAGAAAGGAAGGAGGATAGGGTAGGGTAGGGTAAGGTAAGGTAGGGTAGAGTAGGGTAGGATAGGGAAGGGTAGGGTAGGGAAGGAAGGAAGGAAGGAAGGAAGGAAGGAAGGAAGGAAGGAAGGAAGGAAGGAATCTAATATGTTGGAAGGAAGGAAGGAAGGAATCTTAATATGTTGGAAGGAAGGAAGGAAGGAAGGAAGGAAGGAAGGAAGGAAGGAAGGAAGGAAGGAAGGAAGGAAGGAAGGAAGGAATCTAATATGTTGGAAGGAAGGAAGGAAGGAAGGAATCTAATATGAAGGAAGGAAGGAAGGAAGGAAGGAAGGAATCTAATATGTTGGAAGGAAGGAAGGAAGGAAGGAATCTAATATGTTGGAAGGAAGGAAGGAATCTAATATGCTGGAAGGAAGGAAGGAAGGAAGGAAGGAAGGAAGGAAAGGGAGGGAGGAATGTAGTTATATGTTGAAGGAAGGGGGGAGGGAGGGAAAGGAAAAGGAAGGAAGAGAAGGGAGGAAGGGAGGAAGAGAGGAAGGGAAATGAAAGGAAGTGAAGAAAGGAAGAGAAGGGAAGGAAGGATGGAAGGAAGGAAAGAAAGAAAGAAAAAAGGGAGGGAAGGAGGGAGGGAGGAAGGGAGGGAACTACCACAGCTGGGTGAAATAAAAGAGCTGAACCAAATCTACCTGATGCATATTTGATGTTTCTCTTCCCCAAAAGGGACCAGACAAAACTTCATTTGGTAAGGAATTTTCCGATCCAGGGCTGATTTAGGGTTAGCTAAATGTCATCTTTTCATTGGCGGTACAAACTTCAGCAACTTACTACGCTGCTTCCCTCCCTTTCCAGTTTCACTGAGTTCAAGAACAGATGCCTGTGATTCAATCCTTCCCTTTCTGGAGGCTTTTTAAAGCCTTCATTTCAGGCCCAAACACTCTTGACTCCCAGTGACGTATCCACAGACTTCACAGCAGTGGTTTGTGGTGTCTTCTGGGAGCTTGGTTGTGATGTCCTAGTCTAGCCTGCAGACTTAAAACTGTCTGATGTTCTCTCGCCCCAAGTGCTAACTGGGGCCAATCCTCTTTAGTTTCCAAACTCAGCCAAGTTTTGGCCAGATGCTGCCAAGTTCAAAAGCCAATTTTTTTTTTATTGGAATGAAAAGAAAAAGGCTCAACGACTTACAGAATAGAGAATAACAGAGTTGGAAGAGATCTTGGAGCAGGGGTGAAATGCTCCCGGTTCGGATCGGATCGCCCGATCCGGTAGTGATGGAGGCGGGTGGTTCGGAGAACCGGTAGCAAAAATCCCTGCCCGCCCCCCCATGCCCAGCTGAGCCGTGCGATCATCAGAGGCTTTTTTTCTTTTAAATGCCTCTGACGATCCCAGCTGAGTTGCCTGATTGTCAGAGGCATTTAAAAGAAAAAAAAGCCTCTGACGATCAGACAACTCAGCTGGGATCGTCAGAGCCTTTTGAAAGCATTTTTTTTACAACCTCTTTGTAGAAAAAATGGTTTTAAAAGTAAAAAACAAATTGGCCACACCCACCCAGTCACATTACCACCACCCCCAACCAAACCACGCCCACAGAACTGGTAGAAACAAATTTTAGATTTCACCACTGTCTTGGAGGGATCTTCTAATCCAACCTGCCCAAGCAGGAAACCCTAAATGCGACATAACAGAAATATATCAATCAGAATCAAGAGCTGGGAGGGACCTTGGAGGTCCTCTAGTCCAGCCACCCTCTGCTCAAGCAGGAGACCCTACCCTATGTACCGGTTTAGACAAATGGTTATCCAATCTCTTATTTCAAAACCTCCAGTGATGAAAGGCCCACAACTTCTGAAGGCAACTTCCATTCCACATCAGTGGTGGACCTTCATGAAGCTGTTCGAGAACAGGTGCTGGTTCTCCTCAAGTCTCTGAAACAGAGTCACAGAGTTGGAAGGGACCTCGGAGATCTTCTAGTCCAACCCCCTGCTTCCTGTAGGCAGGAAACCCTACACCACTTCAGACAAATGGTTATCCAACATCTTCTTAAAAACTTTCAGTGTTGGAGCATTCACAACTTCTGGAGGCAAATCTTTCCACTGATTAATGGTTCGAAATGTCAGGAGATCTCTCCTTAGTTCGAAGTTGCTTCTCTCCTTGATTAATTTCCATCTGTTGCTTCTTGTCCTGCCTTCAGGTGCTTTGGAGAATAAATTGACCCCCTCTTCTTTTGTGGCAGCCCCTCAAATACCGGAAGACTGCTATCGTGTCACCCCTGATCCTTCTTTTCACTAGACTAGACATATCCCCAATTCTTGCAACCATTCTTCATATGTTTTAGTCTCCAGGCCTTTCATCATCTTAGTTGCTCTTCTCTGCACTCTTTCTAAAGTCTCAACATCTTTTTTTTAATATCATGGTGACCATAACTCGATGCAGTCTTCCAGACAGTGCTGTCGACTTAAACGTCATCTGAATTCAGTTGAAAAGAAAATGATAGCAAGCCAAATTCAGCTTCTTGTCCCGGTCCCTCCCCGTTCTTTTTCTGAAGCGTCGTCACCTCTGACAGATCGTTGAAAGGTGAAATGCAGATTTCAAGTGGGGGAGGAAAAAAAAATTGCACCACTCCGTCTTAAGACGACTGCCTCCCACAACGTTGATTTCACTCTTTCAGTTCCTCAAAAGAAAACAATGGGAACTAGCCTCAAACATGGAACGGTTATTTTAGATTTATTGCAAATAAGAAACGGGAAGCAGATGAGATCCGGATGCTGTTGTAGGAAGTCAGCGCCCACCCTCCTAGAAGAATGAAATGTTTTGAGGAATATTAAAAAAAAAAAAAAAAAAGGCAGAATATTAAATTTTCCTAGGTGAGAAATGGAGAAACATGCTCTTGGAGGCAGAAAGCAGCACCCCCTCTCCCCAAGACTTTCTCAATAGCCCCCCAGCAGATATTTTGTGCCCATGAAGAAAGATTGGGCCTGCCTATTCAGAAACCAGCTCCGGTTTCCCTGCCCCAAGCAGACACTGAGGAGGCCAGCTTTTAGAAATGCAGATTTGGTAATCCATTCAGAAAGACTGGGTCAAGACAGAAACTCAGATAAGCAACAATTAGCTCAGACAAGAACCTAGGACCGTGATGGTGAACCTATGGCACGCGTGCCACAGGTGGCACACATAGCCCTCTCTCTGGGCACGCCAGCCATTGCCCACCTCAGCTCCACCGTCCCGCCGGCCAGCTGGTCTTTGGGTCTCTGCCGTGTATGCGTGGGGCCTTCCCCGATGTCCGCAGTTACTCCCCCCTCCAGCGTGCGCTAGCTTTCTCTTGCATTTTTGCTGCCTGTGCCTTCCCGGATCTCTGCAGGTTCCACCCTCCGCAGGTGCCTCTCTGTGGCAGAAATGCTGGAGAAAGCTAGGGCACGCTGGGGGGGAGTAACTGAGGAGATCCCACCCCACCCACAATCTGCCGATTGGCTTTCTGGACAGGAGCTTCCGTGTGTTGTCTTAAGAAATTGCTCTTAAGACACTCTCTGCTCCACCGATGAGAAGAGGGTCAGCTGTTCATCGGGGTAAGGGGTTGCCCCAAGTTCCCCCAAGTGACGCCCCTTTCGAAGATCCTGCCCATCCTGTTTTCTTCTGGCTGGAATGGAGGCTGTGTTTAGCATAGCTGCAACTTGCGATAAACAAAATTATAGTCTGCGCCAGAGACGAAGCAGTATTCTTAATGTCCCTTTGGGGAACGGAATCCATTAGCAGTGTATAATATGGCCTGATACATAGATTTGTCTCATTAAGTTCCTCCTCCTCCTCCTCCTCCTCCTTCTCATCCCCCTTCGTCTTCTCCTTCTCTTCCACCACCATTCCTTCTCCTCTTTCTCCTTCTCCTTCTCCCTCCTTCTCCTTCCCCTCCTTCTCCTTCTCCTTCCCCTCCTTCTCCTTCTCCTTCCCCTCCTCTCTTCTCCTCCTTCTCCTTCTCCTTCCCCTCCTCCTTTTCTCCCTTCTCCCTTCTCCTCCTTCTCCTTCTCCTTCCCCTCCTCTCTTCTCCTCCTTCTCCTTCTCCTTCCCCGGCTCCCTCCTTCTCCTTCTCCCTCCTTCTCCTTCTCCTTCTCCTTCCCCTCCTCCTTCTCTCCCTTCTCCCTTCTCCTCCTTCTCCTTCCCCTAATCCCTCCTTCTCCTCCTTCCCCTTCTCCTTCCCCTTCCCCTTCCCCTTCTCTTCCTTCTCCTTCCCCTCCTCCTTCCCCCTTCTCCTCCCTTCTCTTCTCCTCCTTCTCCATCTCTGTCTCCCTCCTTCTCCTTCTCCCTCCTTCTCCTTCTCCCTCCTTCTCCTTCTCCTTCTCCTTCCCCTCCTCCTTCTCTCTCTTCTCCCTTCTCCACCTTCTCCTTCCCCTAATCCCTCCTTCTCCTCCTTCTTCTCCTCCTTCCCCTCCTCTCTTCTCCTCCTTCTCCTTCTCCTTCCCTGGCTCCCTCCTTCTCCTTCTCCCTCTCCCTCTCCTTCCCCTTCCTCTTCCCCTTCCCCTTCCCCTTCCCCTTCTCCTTCTCCTTCTCCTTCCCCTCCTCCTTCTCTCCCTTCTCCCTTCTCCTCCTTCTTCTTCCCCTAATCCCCCCTTCTCCTCCCTTCTCTTCTCCTCCTTCTCCTTCCCTGTCTCCCTCCTTCTCCTTCTCCCTCCTTCCCCTCCTTCTCCTTCCCCTCCTCCTTCTCCCCTTCTCCCTCCTTCTCTTCTCCTCCTTCTCCTTCTCCTTCTCGTTCCTCATCTCCCTCCTTCTCCTCCTCCTCCCCTCCTCCTCCTCCCACCCTGCTATTCCTTCTCCTTCTATTCCTTCTCTTTCTTCTCCCCTTCTCTTCTCCCCCTCCTCATGCTCCTGTTTGTTTTGTTTTTTTGAAAACAAATGCACTCACTTTCAAGGTAGATAATATGAAGATTATACTGTTTATAAATGCTATAATAGCAAAAATACCGCTTAGGCAGCGTACATCTCTGGGTGTGTGCATGCGCGCCTGGCAGAATGATCTGTATTTAATAGATTGTTTTGCATTGCATTTGCACGCACCATGTATGCGCCTGTTTGCACAGCAGTACCTTACGCATTTAGGTTAATGTGTACACCATTGCACCAACTAGGACGGCAGCCACAATCCCCGCCACCCTGGTGGCCCAGATGCAAATGGGAGGAATCTGGTGCCATCTCCGGAATAAATCCTAGCGAATAAAGGATCAAGATTTGTTCCCACAGATACAGCTGCAGATTTTGGAGATGTGCCGATGAACTGGCTAACAAACTGCAAATGAGATGCTGAAAGCTGGTTCCTTTGAAGTCAGTGACAGTTTTGTGATCGGTGCCAATGCTGCTGTCAGGATTTAAATCCTCCCTAGGAGAGAGAGAGAGAGAGAGAGCAAGGGGAAACCTTCTCCATCTGGCAACTTTCTGCTTTCTGGAAAAAAGGGGTGGGAATGGCAGGGGATCAGCGTAGGCCACAAAGGGGGTACAGTAGCCTGCCTCCCCTGAAAGGAGTGAAGAGTGGTGTAACGAGGAACAGAAAACCAACCAGAAGAGAGTATTTGTAGCTCAGGGTTGAACTGAGGGGTCCTTGGTGCTCTCTGAGCTTGGTTGGTTTCTTCCAGATCAGGAGAAGGAGGAAGAGGAGGAGGAGGAGGAGGAGTAGAACGATGACTATGGAGTCCTTGGTGCTCTCTGAGCTTGGTTGGTTTCTTCCAGATGTTTCGTGACCTGATTAGGGAATTCATCAGTGCTGGAAGGGAATGGAGTGTGCAGGGAGGAGGAGGAGGAGGAGGAGGAGGAGGAGGAGGAGGAGGAGGAGGAGGAGGAGGAGGAGGAGGAGGAAGAGGAGGAGGAGGAGGAGAATGATGACTAAGGAGTCCTTGGTGTTCTTGGAGCTTGGTTGGTTTCTTCCAGATGTTTCATGACCCAACTAGGTAACATCTTCATGCTAGAAGAGAGGGGGGTGGAGAGGAGGAGGAGGAGGAGGAGGAGAACAATGACTATGGAGTCATTGAGGCCGCTTGGAGGTTTATCTCTGCCTCCAAGGTCACCTGGATAGTGCAAATTGGGGGCGGAACCAGTGGTGAAATCCAATTTTTTTTACTACCGGTTCTGTGAGCGTGGCGTGGTGTGGCTTGGTGGGCGTGGCAGGGGAAGGATACTGCAAAATCTCCATTCCCTCCGCACTCCAGGAGAAGGATACTGCAAAATCTCCATTCCCACCCCACTCCATGGAAGGATACTACAAAGCCCCCATTCCCTCCCCACTCCTGGGGGAAGGATATTGCAAAATCTCCATTCCCACCCCACTCCAGGGGAAGGATATTGCAAAATCTCCATTCCCACCCCACTCCAGGGAAGGATACTACAAAACCCCCATTCCCTCCCCACTCCTGGGGGAAGGATATTGCAAAATCTCCATTCCCACCCCACTCTGGGGAAGGATACTACAAAACCCCCATTCCCTCCCCACTCCTGGGGGAAGGATATTGCAAAATCTCCATTCCCACCCCACTCTGGGGAAGGATACTACAAAACCCCCATTCCCTCCCCACTCCAGGGGAAGAATCCTGGAACCAGCCAGAGGTGGTATTTGCCGGTTCTCCAAACTACTCAAAATTTCTGCCACCGGTTCTTCAGAACCTGTCCGAACCTGCTGGATTTCACCCCTGATCTGTGGAGAGGAAGAAGTAGAAATATAATACGCTTATTCAATGAGCAAACTCAAGAACGTTGTCATCTCTCAACGTTCAAACCCGAAGTGCAGAGATCCTGTATTAGAGAAAGCAGGACTGGTGCGAACGACAGCTGCAATTTCTCGCTGTCTTCTTCTCCCAAGCCGAAATCAGATCACTGGGCTTTTAATGAAAACATTTGATGTTCGATAGAGTTTATCTCTTCTGCTAACTCAGAAAATCTGTGGGCAAATTCAAGAAAGAAGCGGAGGGTGGTTTTTTTTTGGTCTAATGCTGATGAAATCGCTCTAGGGATTTCGCAGGAGGCTTTCATAATTTACTCCTCTGTCATTTTTATTGCCCTTTTTTGTTTTTAAGGCTAAAATGATTGGGCCACCATGCAGATTCAGAAGCTGCCTCAGCAGCCCAAGTAAAAGAAAGAGAAGGAGAGGAGACACCGCTACTACAAAAAAGACTCATTTAGGACAAAGAACAATAACCAATCAAATTTGGAGAATTGGAATGAAACTTCATTTCTCATATGCAGGCCATAAAAAGAGAAATGCCACAATGCACTGTGAGAAAATCAGTTTTTTCCCCCCGGGTTAAAGGGATGGAAACGAGATGACAAATCGTTGAGAGAGGCCCGGTTTTCAACTCTCCCACTAAGAGGAGACTCAACTTTCAGAATCAGCTCTCAGGACTAGTATGTGACAGACAGTAACCGAGTTGGAAGGGACCTTGGAGGTCATTTAGTCCAACCCCCTGCTCACAAAGAAGACCTGTACTAGGGATTCGAACTGCCGACCTTTCTGATGGACAAGCTCAGTGTCTTAGCCACTGAGCCACCTAGTCAGGGGTCACATGACAGCAGTCTTCCAATATCTGAGGGGCAGCCACAAAGAAGAAGGGGTCAGCTTATTCTCCAAAGCACCAGAAGGCAGGAGGAGAAGAAGAAGCAATGGATGGAAACTACTCAAGGAGAGAAGCAATCTAGAACTAAGGAGAAATTTTCTGACAGTGAGAACAATTAACCAGTGGAACGACTGGCCTCCAGAAGTTGTGGGTGCTCCATCGCTGGAGGTTTTTAAGGAGAGACCTGTTCGGCCCCAGCTACGGACCCCAAAGAACGCAGCAGACACAAACTCTATACAAAGCTTATTTTACTCAAATAACTTAGTCTTTATCAACCAAAGGCTGTTAATAAACTGTCTTAACAGCCTACCAGAATTCTAAGATAAGGTAATCACGGTCTTACTAGAGTTGGCAGAAAGCCCAGAAGCAATTTTGCAGACGTGAAGGAGAGTGAACGAAGTTGTTCCCTGCAAATTGCTTCAGTCGGCATTCCTCCTTAAATAGGCGAAGGGAGTGGCCAATTAGCCCCAAGCCTTACTCTCGAGGAGACCTCCT
>NC_142076.1:17688100-17758100 GCF_059756535.1 Pantherophis guttatus | reverse complement strand
AGAGATGATAGCTAGACAAATAGTGATAGAGACACAGATGGGTAGAGAAAGAGAGATAGTGAAACAGATGATTAGATAGATAGATAGATACTGTAGATACTGTAGATAGATGGAGATATGCTAATTGAAGCATTAATTCAGTGGTTTCAGTAAGACGGAGGCATTATTCTCTATCTTTCTGAAAAAAGCAATTAAAACTTTGATCTGCCTACTCCAGCTAGATATATTGGTCCAGTCCTCTCAACCATGGGGATGTCTGCCCTTGGTCGCAATGTTTTAATTCTACCCAGCCATCCCGTAACAAACCGGGCTGCGATTTCCGTTCCGTTCTAACCCAACCATCATGAAACAGAAATGTTTGTCTGTCAAAAAAGAAAAGAAAGAAAGCTAATATCCATGACTCTGCAGTGAAAATCCTACCCCTTATTTCCCTTAGATGTTCATCATGTGTAAACGGTTAAAGAGAGAAGGAATGCGGGCTTTGAGATCAAATGAATGAAATCTAAACTATTTCCTATTTTGGTTTTCAAACAATTTCTGCTATTTTGAACATTTAAAACTAGACCCGTCCAAAGCTCCATTGTATTGCCCGTCCCAGGATGTGATGTAGACATGTGTCCCACAGCTCTAATCTTTTTACATACCATCTTTCTTGTTCGTAACAAACCCTGTAACAACTGTTAAGGAGATGGTTGTTATCATGTTGTCATTACTAAGAACCATCCAGGACAGAAGCAACCTGGACTTTTTTTTTTTTTTTAATTTGATTTATATGCCGCCCTTCTCCGGAGACTCAGGGCGGCTTACAATGCGTTAAGCAATAGCCTTTATCCTTTTGTATATTTATACAAAGTCATCTTATTGCCCCCACAAACTGGGTCCTCATTTAACCTACCTTAGAAAGGATGGAAGGCTGAGTCGACCTTGAGCCTGGTAAGATTCGAACTTGCAGAAATTGCAGGCAGTTGTGTTAATAACAGGGTGCATTAGACTTAAGGAGACACGTCCTCAGTGAGGACAATTAACCAGTGGTACGACTTGCCTCCAGAAGTTGTGGGTGCTTCATCACTGGTGGTTTTTAAGAAAAGACTGGAGAGCCACCTGTCTGAAATGGTATAGGGCAGGAGTCGGCAACCCGTGGCTCTGGAGCCGCATGTGGCTCTTTCATCCCTCTGCTGCGTCTCCCTGTCGCCGGTCGGCTCCACAGTTGATAGGGCTTTCGGTTAGGACAGGTAGAGAGGAAAAAGGAGGCCGTGCTAGGAGGAGACTCTACGGTGGGGGAACCGGACTTCCAATCAGCTCCAGAATTGAACGGGGGGTGGGGGGGCTTCTGGTTAGGACTTTTGTGGCTCTTTGAGTGTTTAAGGTTACTGATCCCTGGTATAGGGTCTCCTGCTTGTGAAGGGGTTGGCTAGAAGACCTCCAAAGTCCCACCCAGCTCTACTCTGATTGATTGAAGTTACTAACTTAACTACTGCAGTGATTGACTTCACAATTGCGGCAAGAAAACTCCTAAAATGGTGCAAAATTAGAGCCTTGGTAGTACAGTGGTCTAAGGCACCCTGTTATTAAGCTGGTTATTAAGACCAGCTGCCTGCAATTACTGCAGGTTCGAATCTCGCCAAGGCTCAAGGTCGACTCAGCCTTCCATCCTTTCTAAGGTGGGTAAATTGAGGACCCAGTTTGTGGGGGCAATAAGCTGACTTTGTATAAATATACAAAAGGATGAAGGCTATTGCTGAGCACATTGTAAGCCGCCCTGAGTCTCCGGAGAAGGGCGGCATATAAATCAAATTTAAAAAAAAAAAAAATTCACTTAGCCATGGAAATTTTGGACTCAGTTTGTAAATCAAGGCACTACCTGTAGATGAAAGAAACCCCCACCCCCCCAAAGGCCTCGTCTTTAAAAAAAAGAAAAGAAAAGAAAAGCAGTGAATGACATTTAAATTTCCTACTCCAAGGGAAGAAGGAAAGCTGATGATTATTATTTTTTTTGCAAACCTCTCCCATGCTGTCAATCACCCTCAGCCAGATCTGACCTTGAAGCACAGTGACATCGGTCAGAATTAAATGACTACAATGTGGTGCTGTTTAGTTTATCTTTGGGTGCTGGTGAAGATAAGATGAGAGGATGAAGTAGAACCTCATTTCTAAAGAGCTTCGTGCTTCCGACATCCTCGGATTTGGCATTCGGCTGAAGGAAGGGCCTTCCAAGAGAGAGGGAGATGGGGATAAATGATTTATATGTCAGGTTTCGAGGTCGTCTCAAATAAATTGCATTTCAAACAAAGTCTTTGAAGAAAAACTCCTATTTATTAAGCACAACATTCTAATCCGACTCCATCGAAGCCAACACTGACTTCCAGACCCAAAACCCTCCCTTTCCGTTCCCCACTCCCCTGCACTCATTGGCCATCTTCCAAGTCACTCTACCCCTAATCTACTGCTCTAGCTCAAAGGAATTTCCCCCCTCCCATCCCATCTCCTAGGGGATATTATCTCCAGGGAAAATAAGTAGGTGAAAAGTCAAATGTCCCTTTCCAGACGCCTTCGCTTCTCCTTCTTATGTCAGCACTAGAGTAAATGCAGCTTGAAGTGCTGACATTATATTTATATTTTCCCAAAGGCGCAGGAGTGAGAGGAGGGGTATGTTACGTTATGGATCAGTGGTGGAATTCAATTTTTTTTTTACTACCGGTTCGGTGGGCATGGCTTGGTGGGCATGGCAGGGAAAGGATATTGCAAAATCTCCATCCCCACCCCATTCCAGGGGAAGGATACTGCAAAATCTCCATTCCCACCACACTCCAGGGGAAGGATACTGTAAAATCCCCATTCCCACCCCACTCCAAGGGAAGGATACTGCAAAATCCCCATTCCCACCCCACTCCAAGGGAAGGATACTGCAAAATCCCCATTCCCTCCCCACTCCAGGGGAAGGATACTGCAAAATCTCCATTCTCACCCCACTCCATGGGAAGGATACTGCAAAATCTCTATTCCCTCCCTACTCTTGGGGGAAGGATATTGCAAAATCCCCATTCTCACCCCACTCTGGGTCCAGCCAGAAGTGGTATTTGCCAGTTCTCCGAACTACTCAAAATTTCCGCTACCGGTTCTGCAGAACCTGTCAAAACCTGCTCAATTTCACACCTATTATGGATGCTTCTTTTAATTTCCTCTGGGGTATCTTCAAACTAATGCAGGCTTTGACCCCAACCCCCCCCCCAAAATGCAAATATCCAGCTGGGTTTCCGCACACCATCCGGTGGGATTATACCTTTGACCCCTGTCTCATAATAAAGAAGAACATGCAGGGAAAATCAGTTGGGTCAGTCAAGCGCTTCCCATTTCTGCATCGAATTTTGGGTGGGTTCCGTAGGAATGAAGAAAAGGGGGAGGGAGGGGTGGGAAGAATCCTCCAATTTGCATAGTTGCCATGGAGAACAAGACAGCTGCCTGCAGGCTCGCACGTGGTAAATCCCCTATAAATCTCACGCCCAGGAAGGGAGGGTATTGCATTAAGGTATCAGGTAGCCGGAGAAATATGCGCTCCGTGCCTGGTTCAGCTGTGAGAAGATGTTTTCTATGGGGGTCTTTCTTCCTGCGGTCTAACCAGACTGATGCTTTTTAGCAGATGGTCCAAGAGTGACAGGTATAAATGTAATCCCAAGCCCCCATGCACCATAAATCAGAATGAGCCATGAAGAAGCTACACAGAGCAGGCTTTCTGCCCTCCCCCACCCACCCAATAGATGGTTATGTAATCTATAAATGGAAATAAAAACTTCAAAAAAAAACATATAATTGTGGTGGGGCAAAATGTCTGGTAGAATTAGATGGTTTGAAAGTCTTATTGTCTAAAGCTTCTGCTTCAAATGTCTACTAAGAGCACATGTACCATTTCCTGCTACAGGACAACCTCCTCCTCCTCCTCCTCCTCTTTCTCCTCCTCCTCCTCCTTTTCCTCCTCCCCTCCTCCTCCTCTTCCTCCTCCTTTTCTTCCTCCTCCTCTTCCTCCTCCTCCTTTTCCTCCTCCTCCTCCTCCTCTTCCTCTTCCTCCTCCTCTTCCTCTTCCTCCTCTTCCTCCTCCTGTTCCTTCTCCTCTTCGTCTTCCTCCTCCTCCTCCTCTTCCTCCTCCTCCGCCTCCCTCAAAGGTTTTGAGGGCACAGCGAAATACACAGAGATTGGAGATCTTACGCATTTCTGGGGGCAGTTAATTCCAAAGGGCAGGGGCTCCCACAGAGAAGGCCCTCCCCCTGGGTGTCGCCAGCCGACATAATTTGGCCGATGGCACCCTGAGGAGACCCTCTCTGTGGGAGCGGACTGGCCGGTGGGAGGCTACTGGTGGCAGAAGACTGCTTCACACTGCTTTACAGCCCTCTCTAAGCGGTTTACAGGGTCAGCATATTGCCCCCAATGATCTGGGGTCCTCATTTTACCGACCTCGGAAGGATGGAAGGCTGAGTCAGTCCTGAGCCAGTCAGGATCGAACTCCTGGCAGTGGGCAGAGATAGCCTGCAACACTACACTGTAATAACTGTCTTACTGTGACTTCCTTCCTTCCTTCCTTCCTTCCTTCCTTCCTTCCTTCCTTCCTTCCTTCCTTCCTTCCTTCCTTCCTTCCTTCCTTCCTTCCTTCCCAAGCTATAGCAGACTTATATGCTGCTTCACAGTGCTTTTACAGCCCTCTCTAAGCAGTTTATAGAGTCAGCCTCTTGCCCCCAACAATTTGGCTCCTCATTTTACGCACCTCGGAAGGATGGAAGGCTGAGTCAACCTTGAGCTGGTCAGGATCGAACTCCTGGCAGTGGGCAGAGATAGCCTGCAACACTGCATTGTAATAACTGTCCCATTATGCCTCCCTCCCTTCCTTCCTTCCTTCCTTCCTTCCTTCCTTCCTTCCTTCCTTCCTTCCTTCCTTCCTTCCTTCCTTCCTTCCTTCCTTCCTTTTGTCAGCACGTCAAGATGCATTTATCCTAGTGCTGACATGAGAAGGAGAACGCAAGTGTCTGCAACGGGACGGTTGCCTTTCACCTACTTATTTTAGCTGGAGATAATGTCCCTTAGGAGATGGATGGGAGGGGGGAAATTCTTTGAGTTGGAGCAGTAGATTAGGGGTGAATGATTGGGAAGATGGCCAATGAATGCAGAGGAATGGGAGAAGGAAGAGGAGGGATTTTGGGTCAGCACCTCAGTGCTGGCTGCATGGAGTCAGTTTAAAAGTTGCCGTGCTAAATAAAATGGAAGCTTGTTTCAAAAAAGACTTTGTTTGAGATGCAATTTATTTGAAGATGGCCTGAAAACCTGACACCTTCCTTCCTTCCTTCCTTCCTTTCTTCCCTCCCTCCCTCCTTCCTTCCTTCCTTCTTCCTTCCTTCCTTCCTTCCTTCCTTCCTTCCTTCCTTCCTTCCTTCCTTCCTTCCTTCCCAAGCTATAGCAGACTTATATGGCGCTTTACAGTGCTTTTACAGTCCTCTCTAAGTGGTTTACACAATCAGCATCTTGGCCCCAACAATCTGGGTCCTCATTTTACCCACCTCAGAAGGATAGAAGGCTGAGTCAACCTTGAACTGGTCAGGATCGAACTCCTGGCAGTGGGCAGAGATAGCCTGCAACACTACATTGTAACAGCTGCACCACTATGCCTTCCTTCCTTCCTTCCTTCCTTCCTTCCTTCCTTCCTTCCTTCCTTCCTTCCTTCCTTCCTTCCTTCCTTCCTCCCTTCCTCCCTCCCTCCCTCCCTCCCTCCTTCCTTCCTTCCTTCCTTCCTTCCTTCCTTCCTTCCTTCCTTCCTTCCTTCCTTCCTTCCTTCCCAAGGTATAGCAGACTTATATGCCACTTTACAGTGCTTTTACAGCCCTCTCTAAGTGGTTTACACAATCAGCATCTTGGCCCCAACAATCTGGGTCCTCATTTTACCCACCTCCGGAAGGGACCAGTTTGAAGACCAAAGCAATCAGGGACTCAGGAGAATCTGAAATTGATGGTTTATCCTTAGCCACGGGCCTCTTTTTTGAACCCAAACCACGATCAGATGCCTTCAAATTCATCTCTGAAATTCATCACGCCGATAGGTAAATTTCTACCCGGCCGGAGATTTCTCTGCACCGGAATCAGGATTCCTGTTTTGTATCAATCCTGACAGTCTACAATCCCTGCTTGGAATTGGATGTGGCTGGGTTAGAGGTAGAAAAAGCATCGCCATAGCAACACAAACATCTCCTCAAATCCGCCCACTCGGGGTCCTCGGCGGAATCGGAGGCCCAGCTATTCCTGCTTTCCCTAGCTGTGGTGTTCTCTTGGCAGCCTCTTTTAAGGCTAATTAAATACCACTTGACATTGTGTATCATAAACAGAGATGGTGCTTCTCCGCGGGCCCCACCGAAACCCTTTCAAAGGGCCTCTTGTGCCCGCTAGGATGTTGACATCCCAAAGAATAAGAAGCCTAATTAGTATCACCTAGGAGGCGCATCCCGGCATAATCGCGGCTGCAAACTCTGAACAATTCATCATTTAGCTCAGATAAGTCCGCCCGGTTCATTTTTCAAATTTCTGTTTCTATCCCACATGGGCTTCAGACGGGAGAAGGGATTGAGCGAAGCAAAAACAAGGCTCGGTGATCGGGGGGAGGGTGCATCTCCCGCCGTGCCCCCCCCATCTCAAAATAAAAACAAAAGAGAAATGGTTAATCAGAGAGAAATCGAGGCTGGAGATTTGGCTGGTTGGATGTTTCTATTCCAAGCACTATCATTAAGTGTTGTGCCTATTGATTCTTGATGAACGTATCTTTTCTTTTATGTACACTGAGAGCCAATCACACTTGGCCAATAAAAAATTCTATTCTATTCTATTCTATTCTATTCTATTCTATTCTATTCTATTCTATTCTATTCTATTCTATTCTATTCTCTATTCCATCCCATCCCATCCCATCCCATCCCATATTTTCTATATCCCATATTATTCCATTCCATTCCATTCCATATTTTCTATATCCCCTTCTATTCTATTCTATTCTGTTCTGTTCTGTTCTGTTCTGTTCTGTTCTGTTCTATTCTATTCTCTATGCCATTCCATCCCATCCCATCCCATCCCATCCCATCTTTTCTATATCCCATATTATTCCATTCCATTCCATTCCATTCCATTCCATTCCATTCCAGTCCAGTCCAGTCCAGTCCAGTCCAGTCCAGTCCAGTCCAGTCCAGTCCATTCCATTCCATTCCATTCCAGTCCATTCCAGTCCAGTCCAGTCCAGTCCATTCCATTCCATTCCATTCCATTCCATTCTATTCTATTCTCTATTCCATTCCATCCCATCCCATCCCATCTTTTCTATATCCCATATTATTCCATTCCATTCCAGTCCAGTCCA
This sequence comes from Pantherophis guttatus, assembly GCF_059756535.1. Classification (NCBI taxonomy): domain Eukaryota; kingdom Metazoa; phylum Chordata; class Lepidosauria; order Squamata; family Colubridae; genus Pantherophis; species Pantherophis guttatus. The sequence goes on along the minus strand of NC_142076.1, from coordinate 17,750,722 downwards.
GTCCAGTCCAGTCCAGTCCAGTCCAGTCCAGTCCATTCCATTCCATTCCATTCCATTCCATTCTATTCTCTATTCCATTCCATCCCATCCCATCCCATCCCATCTTTTCTATATCCCATATTATTCCATTCCATTCCAGTCCATTCCATTCCAGTCCAGTCCAGTCCAGTCCAGTCCATTCCATTCCATTCCATTCCATTCTATTCTCCAGGAGAAGGATCAGAGGTGGGTTTCAGCAGGTTCTGACCAGTTCTGGAGAACCGGTAGTGGAAATTTTGAGTAGTTTGGAGAACCGGTAATAAAAATTCTGACTGGTCCCGCCTCCATTTATTCTCTGCCTCCCAAGTCCCAGCTGATCAGGAGGAAATGGGAATTTTACAGCATCCTTCCCCTGGAGTGGGGTGGGAATGGAGATTTTACAGTATCCTTTCCCTGCCACACCCATCAAACCACGCCCACCAAGCTACACCACGCCCACCAACAGAACCGGTAGTAAAAAATTTTGAAACCCACCACTGGGAAGGATGCTACAAAATCTCCATTCCCTCCCCACTCCAGCGGAAGGTTACTGCAAAATCCCCATTTCCTCCTGATCAGCTGGGACTTGGGAGGCAGAGAATAGATGGGGGCGTGGCCATTCAGAGATGGTATTTACCGGTTCTCTGAATACTCAAAATTTCTACTATTATGTTTGGCAGTGTGCTTTGTTCCCTGTTTCTTAAGTAGCATTATTTATGACAGCAAATTATGGCAATCTGTGCTAAATCTCTCTGTATCTCATTCCAGGCAACAGTGAGTTCTAGTCCTGCCTTTGCCATAAAAGCCGGTGGGATGACTTTGGGCCAATTGCCAGGAGATGGTGAGTTCTAGTCGTGCCTTGGGTGTGAAATCTGGCTGGGTGACTTTGGGCCAGCCTGTCTCTCTCACAAGGTTGTTGTTGGGGAAAATAAGAGGAGGAAGGATTATTAGCTATGTCCCAAAGGTGCATTTCCAAGAGACAGCTGGACTTTCTGGTTTTTCTTTGAAGACGTTTCACTTCTCATCCAAGAAGCTTCTTCAGTTCTGACTGGATGGTGGGGAACGGCTAACCATGACCTGGACGACTGAGAATCTCTATAGAGTATTCGGTATATTTGCTGCCTTGAATTACTCAGGATAAAGTAAATAAAGGCAGGCTATGAAAAGAAATCTAATGAAATGTAGGATACAAATAAGTAAATAAGGGATTTACAAACACCAGAGCTCACAATTTCAATTTTATCACTTATTGCTTGCGAATAGCTGTATGTTTAGTTTACTGTTTTTAAGCACCAAGCAAAATATAAGCATTCAGGAACAATGTTCGGCACGATATACATCCCAAAATAAAATCATGAACCACAATAAATTCTATGCATACCAATAAAAGTCTATTCTAATTCAGAAATCCTATCACACCAAAAAACAGACTTCGGGTGGAGAGGAAGCCAGATTTTGGGTGCAGCCAGACAATTTTTTTTTACTACCAGTTCTGTGGGCGTGGCCTGGTGGGCGTGGCCTGGTAGGCGTGGTAGGGGAAGGATACTGCAAAATCTCCATTCCCATCCCACTCCAGGGAAAGGATATTGCAAAACCTCCATTTCCACCCCACTCCAGGGGAAGGATACTGCAAAATCTCCATTCCCACCCCACTCCAAGGAAAGGATCCTGCAAAATCTCCATTCCCACCCCACTCCAAGGAAAGGATACTGCAAAATCTCCATTCCCATCCCACTCCAGAGAAAGGATACTGTAAAATCTCCATTCCCATCCCACTCCAGGGAAAGGATACCAGAAAATCTCCATTCCCACCCCACTCCAGGGGAAGGATACTGCAAAATATCCATTCCCACTTCACACCAGGGAAAGGATACTGCAAAATCTCCATTCCCACCCCACTCCAGGGTAAGGATACTGCAAAATCTCCATTCCCACCACACTCTGGGGCCAGCCAGAGGTGGTATTTGCCGGTTCTCGAAACTACTCAAAATTTCCACTACCGGTTCTCCAGAACTGCTGGATTTCAACCCTGGGTGCAGCCCAAAATAACCAAACACCAGGGTTGTGGAGAGGTCTTCTCGGCAACATGGAAGAACATTTTGGAAGAACTGAGAACCGTTGTCCTTCTTTATTCAGAAGCTGTCCTTGGATAGCCTTCCATAAATTAGCACACATGGCTACGGTACCCTAAAGACAAATGGGTGGGAAGACCTTTGCCAGCCAACTGTCTCTGCATTCAATTCCTGCTGAAGGCAGGAGAACAAGGCTAAAAATAGAAGGGGTGACAACTCTTCCAGCCAGCTTCGAACTATCAAGTGAACTGTCTTCAAATTGGTATTCAGACTCATCTTAAAACAAGCGGTTGAAGTTGCGGATGTGATGGGCCCTTTTGGCCAGGTCAAACTCCAGAAAAATCTGGAAGGGTGTTGCATTCTTCCTGAGAGTCCTCTGTCCTCCCCTTGTCCTTCCTTCCTTCCTTCCTTCCTTCCTTCCTTCCTTCCTTCCTTCCTTCCTTCCTTCCTTCCTTCTTTCCTTCCTTCCTTCCTTCCTTCCTTTTCTTTCTCTCCTTCCTTCCTTCCTACCTTCCTTCCTTTCTTTCCTTCTCTCTCTCTTTTTCTCTCTCCTTCCTTCCTTCCTTCCTTCCTTCCTTCCTTCCTTCCTTCCTTCTTCCTTCCTTCCTTCCTCCCTCCCTCCTTCCTAAACCTTCAAAGTCCACCTATTTTATCCCTTGTTTTGGCCTCTTCAAGACTGTGCTTTTCTCGGAAAAACAGGATTTTTACAGCACATAGAACCATTTCCACCTTTACAGGTGAGAAAGTCTCAACTCTTTATCTGTCAGGAACTAATTCTGATCTACAAGTAGCTTGATGTAAATGAGTCACAGCACAATCTCTTCCTGCTAATGAGAAACCAAGAGCAGAAACCAATAGAAGGGTAGTTCAGTACCATGGAGAGCTCCCCGGGGGCAGCTCACTTTAATAAGCCTTTGGCCATGTAGGTAGGAATCCCTTCCTTCTTTCTTTCTTTCTTTCTTTCCTTCCTTCCTTCCTTCCTTCCTTCCTTCCTTCCTTCCTTCCTTCCTTCCTTCCTTCCTTCCTCGCTCCCTCCCTCCCTCCCTCTCCCACCTCTTCCCCTATCCATCTTTCCTTCCTCCCTCCCTCCCTCCCTCCCACCCTTCTTTCCTTCCTTCCCTCCCGCCCTCCCTCTCCTCTTCCCCTGTCCTTCCTTCCTTCCCTCCCTCCCTTTCTCCCTCCCTCTCCCTCCTCTTCCCCTACCCATCTTTCCTTTCTTCCTCCCTCCCTCCCACCCTTCTTTCCTTCCTTCCCTCCCTCCCTCCCTCTCCTCTTCCCCTGTCCCTCCTTCTTTCCTTCCCTCTCCTCTTCCCCTGTCCTTCCTTCCTTCCCTCCCTCCCTTTCTCCCTCCCTCTCCCTCCTCTTTCCCTATCCATTTTTCCTCCCTCCCTCCCTCCCTCCCCTCCTTCCCTCTCTCTTCCCCTCTCCTTCCTTCTTTCCTTCCCTCCTTCCCTCCCTCCCTTTCTCCCTCCCTCTCCCTCCTCTTCCCCTATCCATCTTTCCTTCCTTCCTTCCTTCCTTCCTTCCTTCCTTCCTTCCTTCCTTCCTTCCTTCCTTCCTTCCTTCCTTCCTTCCTTCCGCAACTTTAAGAAAGATTTGTGACCATCGCCAATGCCTTTGCAAATGTAACTCGCCAATATTTTTCCCTTTGCATTTTCAGGTATCAATCCAGACATTGGAAGATATCAAATTAATCCAGACAAAACCAGAAAGCATTTTGCATTCCTGAAATCTAATTTCACCCCTGGTTAAGTCGATGTTGGTAGCTTTCATTCCTGCCTGTAACAGCCAAGAATATACTGTAGTTGTCATTTACCTTACTGCCAATCCAACTTGTTCTTGTTCTTGTTTGTTTTAAAAAGCTGGTTAAGAATGGGGGAGACTTTTGTTTGGGCTGCATGATTAAATAAGATGGCCTAATTGTCAATATGCAAATGAGGACCATGATTCTCCAGATTGCACACGAGTCTAAATTTTGCAGCGTAGTCCGCAACATGCACACCAAAATAGAATAATACAATACAATACAATACAATTCTTTATTGGCCAAGCGTGATTGGACACACAAGGAATCACATGGTAGAAAACATGGTAGAAAACATGCCTACCCACTACAGGCAGTAGGGACAGTTGTTTGCAACAAGAAATGCAAATTGTTTGCAGGGGGTAGTGGGGGGAAGGGGTCTTCACACCAGGCTGTGAAAATTCTGCCAAAGCTGTTATGCTGGCTCTTTCATCATTGTATCCCTTTTCATTTTCTCCCTGAGATCACTGGGTAAGAATAATCATTCTTGAGAAGAGGTCCCTTCAACATTTCTTTCCCCCTGATGACTGGATCTGTGCCCAGACTTATTTTGGATTATTTTATTTTATTTTTAACTTCAGCGGACTTTGACAGAATTCCAGCTGAGGAGGTGGACAAGCTCTTGAAAATTCAGAGGTCTGGGCAGCAGTAATGAAAAATGAGAAGAAGACTTGAATTCACTGTGTCGGCTTAAAGATTGATGTCAAATCAATTGGCCTGTCTTTCAGAATTGGTGGAAGCTCTTCAAATTCTACAGGCCTCTACTCAGCCTTTCTAAGTTTGGACACCCTCTTTCTCCTGAATTTCAAGCAAGAAGAAGACCTCACAGCTACTACCACCATCACATGCCTTATATATTTCCCTAAATGTATGTATGTATGTATGTATGTATGTATGTATATGTGTGTATATATATACAGGTTTTCGCGGGTGTTTGTATGTAGGTCTTTGGTTATTCGGGTCTTCTCCCACGTAAAATTGGAGGTGTCTTGGCGACGTTTCGACGAAGTCTCATTCGTCATCTTCAGGCTGGTGTTCTCAGCTTCGTGCTTCTAGGAGCAATGTGTGTGATCGCAGCTGTTTCTTCCTTTTAACTGCCAGTGGGAGTGTGAACTGATTGGGTGGGAGCTTGGCTGTGTTCATATATATATATATATATATATGCATATTCTTTCTAGCCAGGTTTTACCTACGTAAGCTAAGATGTTCTTCAGCCCTAGTCTTACCTTACGTAGGTAAAACCTGGCTAGAAAGAATATGCACATAAAAGCCTACGAAAAAGAAAAAACAAACAAACAAACAATCTGAAAGGTAGCTCCATCAAATGACATTCATCGTGTCAGCTACTCAGGAAACATCGGACTCTTACATTCGTCAGGGGGAAATGTCAATTTGCTCTTAAAATAGTCATAAAATTGGTAGGTTGCTGCATAGCCAGCGCAACATGGAGTTCGAATGGAGTTCGAACGGTCCTGTCGGATGATTCAGTGGAGACAAAAAGAGCTTCGGGCTCCTTCCTTTCCAAAGACCCAGACAGACGCCTGGCTGTATGAATAGATGTTGACATCCAAAGTCTATCAGGCTTTGAAAGGAGAACACAGGCGGGCAGAGAGAGGGAATCAACCATTAAGATCGACCACCGGGTACATTGGCGAGGGCGCCAGAAGAAAAGGAAGCTTTGAAAGAGTTTCTCGTCTACCTATATTTGGAGATTCATGATCTTGATGTTCAGAAATGAAAGAGGGATGATTTGGGTGGCTATGACTGGAAACCTCTTCTTGGGTTATCCCCTGCAGTAGTTCTCAACCTTGGCCACTTAAAGATGTGTGGACTTCAACTCCCCGAATTCCAGTGCAACAGGGGTGGGTTCTACTTATCTTTACTACCAGTTTGCAGAGGGGCTGCGCGCGCTCTTCTGTGCAAGCACAGAAGCATTTTGATGACATCAGGGTCAGTGGGCGGAGCCTCCTGCCAGTTTTACTACCGGTTCTATAGAACCAGTTCGAACTTGGGGCAACCTACCACTGCAGTGCAAGAAAAACCATGTCTACTTCATCTTCTATCTGCTGTGACCCGCCAGCGGAGCTGGTGGCAGACTCAGACAGTGAGGAGGTTGGGGAGGAACATGGGCCAGTCCTGGAGTCTGGGGAAGGCTCTGATGAGGGCTCTGCATCGAAGGCAGAGAGGGAGCCAGCTGCCTTCGGAGTCGGAGATAAATGGGGCAGAAGAACAGCTGGAGCCTGTTCCTGATGTCCGCATGCACAGAGCTGCCAGGAGAAGGGAACAGCTAAGGAACAAGGGCCGACTCAGGAGTAAAGGCACAGGTGGATGGTGAATGGCCCCTCCCATAGGGAATAAAGAGGAGCAAAAGGGGAGGGGAGTTTGCAGGAGACAATTAGTTCAGTTCATTAGGGTGAAGATCTGTTCCTGACTTCTTGCCAAGTAATTGCTGCTACAACGTGGTGTTTGGAAGATATCGGCCTGGCAACTCTCCAAGCCTGATAAAGGTCTGTAGTTGTGAAATCTCATGAAAGTTCACCGGGACTTTGTTGGAGAGGATTTCCCTTTAACCTAAATAAAAGAGATTTTATCGGGACAAGGAGTCTGTTTCATGCTCTTAAGAAGCCTAAGTCAGAACATTGTCTTTGTCTCTCATCCTTGATTACTTTAAGATGTGTGAACTTTGACTCCCAGAATTCCAGAGCAAGAAAGAAGACATCTATTTCATCTTCTACATGAATTTCTCAACTTTGGCTACCTTACGATGCCTAGACTTCAACTCCCAGAATTCCAGTGCAAGAGCGAACACATTTACATCATCTTCTATATCAACATTTCTTAACCTTGGCAACTTTAAGATGTGTGGACTTCAATTCCCAGAATTCCCCCAGCCAGTTGAAGTTTTCCCCATGCTGGTTGGGGGAATTCTGGGAGTTGAAGTCTATGCATTTTCAACTGGCTGGGAATTCTGGGAGTTGAAGTCTATACATTTTCAACTGGCTGGGAATTCTGGGAGTTGATGTCCACACATCTTAATGTTGCCAAGGTTAAGAAACACTGTCCTACACCCCTGATTCTCTGCATAATGAAAAGCATAGAATAAGAGAGCTAAAGCTATACCCAAGTGGCCTTTCTGAATTTCTAGGGCAGAGCAAAGAAGATTTCACAGAAATTGGATGAAGGATTTCTCTTGTCATTAAGTAAATTTAAACGCACTCTAATCCACCCAGGAGAATTTGATTGATAGTCTTCTTGAAGAGGCATTTCAAAAAGTCCATTCTCTTTCATCAACTTGGATGAAAATAGGGAGCCTTAACCTATATATTGCAATATCACAACTGAATGTTCTTCCGTGGCTCCTCCATGGGTATCTTTCTTCTAGTTTGGGGACTCATTTCCCCCCACTTTGGTATCTCGGCTTTAGAGCTAAGACAAGGAGCAGAACACCAAAAGGGAACATATTATCACATGTGGTGGTCTTGTCATAAGGCGAAACAATACTGGCAAAAAATTAAAACACAAATAGAAGAAATTATAAATCAGCACATAGAAATGAGGCCAGAAACTTTCTTACTGGGAATAATTTCAGGGTCATATGAAAAAGAAATACAATATTTAATCATTCACATAATTACAGCAGCATGAATAGTTTACACCCAGAACTGGAAAAATAACAATATACCATCAGAAGACAATGTGATTAGAAAAATCATGGAGTGTGCGGAAATGGATAAACTTACAAAGGAGATACAAGAAAAAGAGGAAACAGAGTACTATCTAGTCAATTCCCCACCCCTAATCCACCCAAACATCCACACAACAGACCAAGTAATGCTGTCCAACAGCTCACTGATGGTGGCCCTTTAGTTCATGGTTGAGTGCAATGATAGCTCTGGGATAAAAACTATTCAGAAAATGCATGGACCGAGTTTTCATTGTTCTGCATCTTCTGCCAGAAGGAAACAGTCCAAAAAGATTGTAAGCAGGATGGGAAGAGTCTCTGAGAATGTTATGCAACTTCCTCAAACAGGGAGATTCGAAGATGTCGTCCAGGGCTGGTAGCTGGAGTCCGATGATATGCTGGGCAGTTTCAATGATTCTCTGTATAGCTTTTTTGTCCGCTACAGAGCTGCTCCCGTTATAAAAGATATATTAAGATAAGAGAGAAAACATGTATAAGTATGGATTACCGACGCGAAACTGTTGAAAAGAAGAAAGTGTTAATATCTCTTTTTGTTTTTTTGTTTTTAAAAAACTGTTTAATAAAAATATTTTTTTTAAATAAAAGAAGAAGAAGAAGTGGCAGGATGCCACATGTGAACTGACAAGTAGTGAATCATGAAGGTTGAAGAGAAGCAGGGGTGGGTTGTAATTTTTTTTACTACCGGTTCTGTGGGCGTGGCTTATTTTGTGGGTGTGGCTTGGAGGTCATGTGACTAGGTGGGCGTGGCTAGCTGGCCAGAGTCATTACTGGAAGGTCCTCGCACTTACGACCAGTCCTTGCAGTTACGACCCGACTCATTTGTTTGCTTTTAACACTGATCAGCTGTAGGACGGCCCTTTGAAGCCCCGGGGCAAGAGTTTAAACAGTTTTTTTCCCTCTAGTCATCAGCTGGGACTCAGGAGGCAGCAATAGGTTGGGGGTGGGACCAAATAAAAGGTAAGAATAACGTGGGTGGGTGGGGGGGAGGGTGGGGGGGAGAACCGGTTCGGTGACGTCATATCATCACCGCTACCGGCTCTGCCGAACCGGACCGAACCGGGAGGAACCCACCACTGAAGTGAAGAGCATCTAAGGAGGTTCAGCCCAGAGAAGTGACCTGCATTTTGAATCAGCACAACTTGTCGATGTTGTTCAGGTTGCTCCCAATCAGACAAGAAGGCAACACAATTAGGTGTTCCTATCCCTCACTTTTAGGGATCCTGCTGACTTTTTTCTGCTCAAATCTGGTGACAGATTTGTGATAGTTGAGTGTCCCTGGGCTCCCACTGCACGTGGCATCACGTAGAATGAAATTAATCAGACCTCGTTTCCCATCAGATGCAAATGAAATTATAATTCATCCCAGGCTCCCAGTTCATATAACTTTTTATTATAACATGACACAAACCTGGAGACACCTTCTCTGGGAGTCAAACTGATTGTGATTGAGGGTTGAACAGAAGAGCGGAAGGTCACCTCATCGGCAACCGAGAGGTTCAAGATTCATTCTCTTGGCTACTCCTGAAATGACCCCTTTGGATGGAGGATTGCCCTCTGTAAAGCTGGACATGAGGCCACCCCACAAGTGGCATATCAAGGGCTTTCTCTTGATTCTGTTGAGCAGCACTTCTAATGGCTTAAGCCACAAGGACTTCCTCTGATATTATGAATTGGGGTTCATCTTTCAGAAGAACTATTACTTCTACAGTGAGACACACCGTACCACCACGGTGGAATTAAAATGTCAATCCTTGGTGGTTCTATCTAGGGTTTTTTTTTTCTTCCAGTTGTACCCTACCTGACTCCATGTCATTCCATCCTCTGGATGGACTCTGTTGAGAAGAGAAGAGAAGAGAAGAGAAGAGAAGTGAAGAGAAGAGAAGAGAAGAGAAGAGAAGAGAAGAGAAGAGAAGAGAAGAGAAGAGAAGAGAAGAGTTGGAAGGGACCTTGGTGGTCTTCTAGTCCAACCCCCTGTTTATGCAGGAAACCCTACACCAGACAAATGGTTATCCAACATCTTCTTAAAAACTTCCAGTGTTGGAGCATTCACAACTTCTGGAGGCAAGTTGTTCCACTGATTAATTGTTCTCACTGTCAGGAAATTTCTTCTTAGTTCTAAGTTGCTTCTCTCCTTGATTAGTTTCCACCCATTGCTTCTTGTCCTGCCCTCAGGTGCTTTGGAGAATAGCTTGACTCCCTCTTCTTTGGGGCAGCCCCTGAGATATTGGAAGACTGCTATCATGTCTCCCCCAGACCTTCTTTTCATTAAACTAGACATACCCAGTTCCTGCAACCGTTCTTCCTATGTTTTAGCCTCCAGTCCCCTAATCATCTTTGTTGTTCTTCTCTGCACTCTTTCTAGAGTCTCCACATCTTTTTTACATCGTGGTGACCAAAACTGAATGCAGGATTCCAAGTATGGCCTTACCAAGGCATTATAAGACGGTATTAACACTTCACATGATCTTGATTCTATCCCTAGAACTGTGTTGGCTTTTTTGGCAGCTGCTGCACACGGCTGGCTCATATCTATATGGTTGTCCACTAGGACTCCAAGATCCCTCTCACAGTTACTACTATTGAGCAAGGTACCACATATACTGTACCTGTGCATTTGGTTTTTCTTGCATAAATGTAGAACCTTACTTTTTTCCCCATTGAATTTCATTTTGTTAGATAGCACCCATGTTCAAGTCTGTCAAGATTCTTCTGTATCTTAAGCCTGTCTGGTCTGGATGAATGTCCTCCTAACTTGACATCTAGGACCAGACTCGACCACTGCGAGCACATCAGAAGCCTCCATGTTATTCACACGGATGATCTCACCGACCTTGGGAACAACCAAACATTAACCATCCCCTGAGTGAAGATAACCAGCTTGCTTTCATGTTTCCAGATGCAGCCCTTCGTTAATGTATCTCTTCGTCTTATGGAGAAGCCTGGAGTGAACTACTTGCCTGAGGACAGATGTTCACATCATAGCAAACCAACAGAATGATTGACGTTAATTGTGAGAGCACTTGGCAGTTTTCCACAAAATGGCTAAACAGAGAATAATTTGCGAGCTGTCCAGATAGATCCCTCGAATGTCTGGATGGGGAAGGATAGTTACCATAATCCAAACAAGAGCGTGCAGAAGTTCATACTCCTTGCAGATGTTCCTTGCAAGCATGGCGTTTATCAAGCTAGTGGCTGTTAAAAGGAGTTGTGTTAAAAGTGATACACTCGGTAGCTGAAGTATTGTAACCCTCTCTTCTAGGTAGTCCATGTAGGAGAAGAGTAGGCAGAGCTGGGGGGTGGCGGAGTTAAATGGGTTATCAGCCCAGAGTCATTACATTCCCACAAATAGTCTCAATCCAACTCCTATTGAATTTAATTGATTCTTATCTGGTCCCAATTTACTGTTGAAGTTTAATTGCTTTTTCGGCTTTATCAATCAATATTCTGAACTGCAACTTAACGTATGGTCCTGATTCTTTGTGCCTGACGGTCCTTGACTTATGACCCTTCAGACTTACAACAGCACCAAAAACAGTGACGAGCAGTCCTTGCGTGTTGAAATCACTCAAATATCTGGATTCTAAGCCATGAAGTGCTTCCTTTATAAGTAATATCCCATACCTTGAATAGCATCTAGGAGTCAACTCACAACCAATGCAGCTTGCAAACGACACAAGATCCTGCTACCCAATGCCCATCATTGTACAGTTTGCATCAGAAGAAGCTTTGGAGTACTCTTCAAGGATATGTCTCCAGTCGATCTGAAGGTAGGGAGAAAGTTGGGGTGAAGCTTTGGGTGAAAGTTCCAATTTGGTAGGGGGACAAGATTAATTCTCTCAGTTATGTTGTATATGAATGGTCCTTGGTTTCATTATAACCATTACACCTTTTCTGAGGAATCACAGCCTTAAATAAATTAAAAGATAGAGGGATTGAATCAAGATCACGTGAAGTGTTAAGACCACTTTATAAGGCCTTGGTAAGGCCACACTTGGAATTCTGCATCCAGTTTTGGCCGCCATGATGTAAAAAAGATGTGGAGACTTTAGAAAGAGTGCAGAGAAGAACAACAAAGATGATTAGGGGACTGGAGGCTAAAACATATGAAGAACAGTTGCAGGAATTGGGTATGTCTACTTGAATGAAAAGAAGGACTGGGGAGACATGATAAGAGTCTTCCAATATCTCAGGGGCTGCCCCAAAGAAGAGGGAGTCAAGCTATTCTCCAAAGCACCCGAGGGCAGGACAAGAAGCAATGGGTGGAAACTAACCAAGGAGAGAAGCAACTTAGAACTAAGGAGAAATTTCCTGACAGTGAGAACAAATAATAAGTGGAACAACTTGCCTCCAGAAGTTGTGAATGCTCCAACACTGGAAGTTTTTAAGAAGAGGTTGGATAACCATTTGTCTGAAGTGGTGCAGGGTTTCTTGCCTAAGCAGGGGGTTGGACTAGAAGACCTCCAAGGTCCCTTCCAACTCTGTTATTCTATTCTATTCTATTCTATTCTATTCTATTCTATTCTATTCTATTCTATTCTATTCTATTCTATTCTATTCTATTCTATTCTATTCTATTCTCAATATATAGTAGTCTATTTATTAATAGAATGCGTTGGAACTGATCGCAGAGATTTTCTAGTCCAACCCCCTGCTTAAGCAGGAGACCCTATTCCATTCCGGGCAAAAGGTTGTCCAATCTCTTCTTAAACCTCCAGTGTCACAACTTCAGAAGGTAAGCGGTTCCACTGATTAATTGTTCTCACTGTCAGGAAATTTCTCCTTCTCCATATAGTAAACTTCTCCACATTGTAAATTTCTCCATCTATAAACGTGATTGCACCCCATGTGTTTCATACTTTTTTTGGTTATTGTTGTTCCATCACAATGACAACGGGGATACTTTGAAGGGACTCTCATGGAGGCATTTTGCTCCACGATGTGTTTTCAGGTTGGCCCGATCTATTTCATGGAGATGTTTTAATTAATCATCCCGGGGGACAGCTTTCCAGGAGAAGCCGACATTTTCAACAAGATCATATTTGATGCTAAAGGAGAAATTATTCCAAGATGATGGGGAGAGACCAAGAGAGCAAGACAATGACAGCGCGAAGATAGAAGGAAGAAATTACGCTACGGGGAGCTTTACGTTTGATATAAAACTGCGAGACAAGGCAGTGATTAGAACCACAAAATATGGGCTTTGTTTAATAGGGGATTGATAGCAGGCTACGGAGTGGGTGGCAAAGATGCCAGAAGCAGCAGAGGTGAGGGGATTCTGGGAAAGTCTCCAACTGGCCTCCTTTCCAAGCCCAATTGCGGTCATTTTTGTGTCAAGCTTTGAGATGATCACAAAGATAGACCTTTTGGGGGGAATGTTCTGTCCCCAATCTGGGTCTTAACTGTTGTTTCCTGGATACTGAAGTCCACAACACTTAAACGTGCCAAGATTGGATAGCCATGTTTTAAAACCAAGAGCCTTGGTAGTACAGTGGTCTAAGGCACCCTGTTATTAAGCTGGTTATTAAGACCAGCTGCCTGCAATTACTGCAGGTTCGAATCTCGCCAAGGCTCAAGGTTGACTCAGCCTTCCATCCTTTCTAAGGTAGGTAAATTGAGGACCCAGTTGTGGGGGGCAATAAGCTGACTTTGTATAAATATACAAAAGGATGAAGGCTATTGCTGAGCACATTGTAAGCCACCCTGAGTCTCCGGAGAAGGGTGGCATATAAATCAAATTTAAAAAAAAAAAAAGCTTTTATGATTTCTTCTTTGGGGGATTTTTAGACTAATACAGAGGAGGAGGAGGAAGAGGAGGAGGGAGGAGGAAGAGGTAGGGGAGGAGGAAGCGATAGAGGTAGAGGAGGAGGAGGAGGAAGAAGTAGGGGAGGAGGAAGAGGTAGAGGAGGAGGAAGAGGAAGAAGAGGAGGAAGAGGAGGAGTAGGAAGAAGAGGTAGAGGTAGAGGAGGAGGAAGAGGAAGAGGAGGAGGAAGAAGAGGAGGAAGAAGTAGGGGAGGAGGAAGAGGTAGAGGAGGAGGAAGAGGAGATTATAATTAATTGTAATTTGTGTAAATTACAATTTACAAACCACGATGGATGGGTGGAATCATAATGCAGGTAGTCCTTGCAACAGTTCGTTTAAAAAAAGGCAGTGATTAGAATCAGAAAAAATAGATTTTGTTTAATAGGGGATTGATAGCAGGCTACGGAGTGGTTGGCCAAGCCATAGCAAAGATGCCAGAAGCAGCAGAGGCGAGGGAATTCTGGGAAAGTCTCCAACTGCCCTCCTTTCCAAGCCCAATTGCCGTCGTAAATTGAGGACTGGCTGCGTGTCTGCTTTTCTTCTTTCCCTTTTTGCTCCCTTTCCGTTCCTCACTTTTTTTTTCTTTGTGAAGATGAATTAATGAGTGAGGACTACCAAAGAGAAGATTGTGGAGGAATGTGCTATAAATATTTACATAAGCACATCTCTAGGGTTACATTACACCATTTTATATCGCAGCTAACATGTGGGCCATTCTCCTAAAACTGCCTGCAAAACTGCACGATTTTTCACACACCAGATGAAAGTATGAAAAGAAAAAGAAAAAGAAAAAAAAATATTCTCCGCCTGTTTCAGATTTGCCTTATTTCACCAGGATGTTTCTGTCAGAGCGCAATAAAATTTGCGGATGGTAGCCTCGAATAGCTCACCCGTAAGGGTTTTGCTCCACCACCCATGAAACGCAGGCAGGTAGTCCTCATTGAATGACAGTTCAAAGACACGATAGCTTCGGAAAACGTGATTTGCAACCTGTCCCCACAGTTACGGCTGTCGCATCATCCAGAGGGCCCATGTGATCGCAATTTCTGGTGCTTGGCAACCGGCTCGCATTTAGGACCAGTGGCAGAATCCTGTAGTCCAGGGGTGGGCAACTGTGGCCCTTTTACAACCTGTGGACTTCAACTCCCAGAATTCCTGAGCCTCTCTCAGGAATTCTGGGAGTTGAAGTCCACAGGTTGTAAAAGGGCCACAGTTGCCCACCCCTGCTGTAGTTACATGATCCTAATTCATTACCTTCCTAGCTGTTCCATCTCATCTATCTATCTCAAACCCCTCTTCCACCCATGGAAAAATTGATCAACTTAAGACTACTGGTAATCCTCGACTTACAACCACAATTGAGTGCAAAGTTTCTGTTGCTAAGTGAAACATTTGTTAAGTGAGGTTGCCCCACCTTACAACCTTTCTTGCCACAGTGTAGAGAGTAGAGTAGAATAGAATAGATTGGAATAGAATCGAGTAGAATCGAGTAGAGTAGAGTAGAGTAGTAGTGAAGTAGAATATAATAGAATGGAATGGAATGGAATGAATGGAATGGAACGGAACAGAATGGAACAGAACAGAACAGAATAAGAGAGTAGAGTAAGAGTGGAGTGGAGTAGAGTAGTAGTAAAGTAGAATGGAATGGAATGGAATGGAATGGAATGGAATGGAATGGAATGGAATGGAATAGAATAGAATAGAATAGAATAGAATAGAATAGAATAGAATAGAATAGAATAGAATAGAATAGAATAGAATAGAATGAGAGAGCAGAATAAGAGTAGAGTGGAGAGAAGTGAAGTGAAGTGGAGTGGAGTGGAGTAGAGTAGAGTAGTAGTAAAGTAGAATAGAATAGAATAATAGAGTAGAATAAGAGTAGAGTAGAGTAGTAGTAAAGTAGAATAAAATAGAATAATAGATTAGAATAAGAGTAGAGTAGTAGTAAAGTAGAATAGAATAGAATAATAGAGTAGAATAAGAGTAGAGTACAGTAAAGTAGAGTAGAGTAGAGTAGCAGAGTAGAAGAGGACTTTATTGTCACTTTAAATGTATACTAATCAGCATACATTAAAAAGAAATTTGATTGCATTCAGCTCTCAAAAGATAACCCTTAAGCATACACATACACATATATATGACACAAAGAAACATTACATTCTACTTTGAATGTATACATATACATGGCAGGGGAAAAAAGAATCCTGCGAATTTACAAGACGGATGGCATAAGGAACAAAGCCGTTACAGAATCTAGTAGTCCTGCTATAGATAGGTGCCACTTCGGTGGGAAGGTAATAGTGTTCTGTGCGCCTTTGGCATAGAGCTATGCTGGCCACGTGACTATGGAAATACTGGCTGCCTCGGTCAAGAAATGGAGGTGAGTACTGCTCCTAAGAGTCAGACATGACTGGACAGGGAAACCTTCACCTTTTGCTTCTCTGGTCAATAATTCCACAGATGACCTAATGAGGAATCAATGACCCCAGATCTCCACTTTCAAAGTCTGGGATGATCCTGGAACCAGCAGATCATCGAAAAGAGGACTGTGATCCAGAAGTTAAGCAGAGACTTCGATTGATCCTGCCAAACTTTTCAGTTTGATATCTGCTTGTTTGCTCAGAGAACTTATTTTTTGGAGAATTGTCCTCCATGCCTCGCTACAACTCTTCAAGTTACCTAATTTGACGTGACGTGTCCTAATGTAGTATGATGGGGCCTAATTTGATCTTATTAACTCCCATCGTAATCTATTAGTGAAACATCAGATTCCATTTGAGGAATATGCACGTGCCATACATAAGAGGCACCTTGAAATTCTGGACATTAATGGAATTCATCAGAGGGGCACCAAAATTTAGATCCGTCTCTGTACAGTAAGGCAGGAAGTTGGGATCGGAGGCAAAAAAAAAAAAAGAGAGAGAGAGAGAAAGAAAGAGGAGATATTGATGTCCCTCATGTCATTAGGTGAAAGTGGAGGCAGTTTGATAGGGGTATAATTAGAGGAATTCTACAGGAACCTGATACACCTTGATAAGATTAGCAGAAGACAAAAAAACTCTCAAAGGGTTTTTGCCAATCTCTAAGTCATTACCCAACGGAACGTGATGTGAAACTCAAGTAGACTTTGGATGGTTGAAAATGTGGATGACCTTAGTGAAATTTCCCAGAGGCCAGAAAGGTAGTCCATCCAAGGAGTATAAAACTTCTGAATCTACTTTATATAGTCTGGTAGAAAACTTTGAAAATCAGAGATATCCTTTTGATATTGTAAGGACACTAGAGCTGATATTTAGTATTTAGCGAATGGAACACCTTACCGTCACGTATTCTTTGCCATTCTTCTTGGACCCAAAGAAAAATATACGAGTGTCCTTGTGGGCTCACAAAAAATGATGCCATGGGACAATTATAGATAAAAGAGAATATTTGTAGCTCAGGGTTGAAATAAGTGGTCCTTGATGCTCTCTGAGCTTGTTGGTTTTCTTGCAGACATTCCATTACCCAACTAGGGAACATCATCAATGCTAAAAGGGGAACGGGGTTTGTGGAATGGAGGAGAAGGAGGGGAGGAGGAGAAAGAGGACAACTGTTAGAGTCCTGGGTGCTCTTTGAGCTTGGCTGTTTTCTTGGAGATGTTTCATGACTCAACTAGGTAACATCAGTGCTAGAAGGGAGACATAGAGTAAATAGTACTCCATTCTACCATTGATGATCATCCCAAAGGTGTTTTTTCAAGAGGCAACTGGACTTTCTAAAATTGGACAACCATGACCTGGAGGACTGAGAATCTCCGTTGACATTTAGCATTGATGATGCTACTTAGTTGGGTCATGAAACATCTCCAAGAAAACAACCAAGCTCAAAGAACACCAAGGACCCCATAATAAGAGTTTGGTCCAGAATTTTGCCAGCTCTGCGTATAGAGTTCTGGAGGGCCTTTCTTCTGATAGGAACTGAGGTTCTTCTTTCCAGGGTTAACTACTTGCTCTAATTTGAACCAGGAGGAAATTCTGCTATTGGTGCAAACTAATTAGAAATCACCTCATCCCACCCCATGCCACCCTCCTGGCTTGATACAGTCAAAAGATTCCTGCAAATTAGATGCAAAAGCAAGAATGTACAAGAAGGCTTGTACTTCAACCATCCTTCAGCATGATGACCACCAACTGGGTCAGGAGGACTACAGTTCTCAAGGTTTTGAGAGCTGTGATTCTTCACACATTTGGAGTCATCGGGCTCGAGTCATTTGAGCCTGATTGGTGAGCATATTGAGATTAGTAGCATCTACCACAGGCTGTTTCTGCACCTTCTGCACTTTCCTTCAAGTGTGATGGTGATGGAAAATGCCAAGTCAAGAAGTGTTGCAATGAGTCAGGAGGATTCACATGCGATGTCATTGCTTCACAATAGCCAAGAACCAAACACACCCACAGCAGAAACAATGCTGTGTTATAGGGGGAAATGTTATTTTAGAGCAAGGGATGGGAAATACGTAGGACTGGACTTCAGATGATTAGGTCCCATGACTTTTGCGTCAACTCTTGAGATGATCACATAGATAGACCTTTTTTGGGGGGAATGTTCTGTCCCCAATCTGGGTCTTCTTGACTGCTTTTTTTCTGGAAGTTGAAGTGAAGCCCACAACTCTTAAAATTGCCAAGGTTGGATACCAGTATTTTAAAAGGTTTTATGATTTTTCTTTGGGGTTTTTTAGGCTAATACAAAGGAGGAGGAGGAGCAGGAGGAGGAGCAGGAGGAGGGGAGAAGGAGCAGGAGGAAGAGGAAGAAGAAGAGGAAGAAGAAGAGGAGGAGGAAGGGGATGAAGAAGAGGAAGAGGAGCAGCAGGAGCAGGAAGAGGAGAGGAGAGGAGGAGATTATAATTTCCAGGCAGGGCCGGCCTGGAAATATCAAAGGACTGGCTTGCGGTGCCTCTCCCGGCCAAAATGGGATGTGGGAGGGGGCGCCCGTGAACCCCCCATGGCCCGTTTTTGGCCTCTATGGCCTCCCGCACCACTCTGCCTGCCAAAAACAGGCCATGCGGGGGCCTCACGCAGCCCCCTGCAGCCTGTTTTTGGCCAGTAGAGTGCTGCATGAGGCCGTGGAGGCAGAAAACGGGGCTCCCTGCATCACATTTTGGCCAGCAAAGTGCTACAGGAGGCCATCAAGGCCGAAAACGGGGTGCGCGGGGACGGCGTCCATCCCGTTACCCACCCCTCCGCTCCCCACCCCCCCGGCCCACAGAGGAGAACTACAATGCTGATCCGACCCCTGAAGAAATCCAGTTTGACACCCTTGTCTTAGGCGAACAATCAACTCAGCGGAGGAACAGAAGAGCTGTTTTTCTTCCAGATTAAATCACATTTTGCAAGTCGGGCGCTATGCTTAGCCTCTACCCCATTAAGGAAAGAATCTCTCCGGTGTCAGTGCAATGTTTTCCCCTTCTGATTAAAGCTTTTCAGACAGGGAAATATGGATGCATTTGTCTGATTTGTGGGAGCCTGGAGGGAATAAAAGAAAGCTGCTTATTTCATGTGTTGTTTCTGGTTTCTCTTACGCCGCTGCCAAAAATCTCACTCCTTATCGGAACTATCGGAAATGTTCCTGTCTTTGTTTCTGAAGTGAACCTTGGAGATTGGCTCTTTTCCCAAGTCCTGGGATGAGAAGCTCTTTGGGGATTAGGAATTGTGGATTTAATATTTATATACAGTATGTGTGTTTTTGGTGTGCATACATGGACCTGACTATGACAAAGAAACATAACAGGCTGCAATACCCATAGGAGTGAGAAGGAGGTCTTTTTAATATCCATCCATCCATCCATGGACCTTTTTGATTTGCACAATTTTTATCTGGTCTTCAATCATTGATTGTTTGAATTTTGTATTTTATATTTAAAGGTGTGTGTGTGTGTGTGTGTGTGTGTGTGTGTGTGTGTGTGTGTATGGACCTGAGATTGAGGTAGAGACATACCATCCATAAGGGTGAGAAGGCAATTTTTATGTCTCTCTGTCTATATATCTATATATTCTCTCTCTCTCTCTCTCATCTCTCATCTCTCTCTCATCTCTCTATCTCCCCCCTCTTTCTATCATTCTTTCTCTCTCTTTTTCATCTATCATCTCTCTCTCTCATCTATCTCCTCCTCTCTCTCTATCATTCTCTCTCTTTCTCGCACTCTCTCTATCATCCATCCATCCATCCACCCATCCATCCCATCCATCCATATCTATCTATCTATCTATCTATCTATCTATCTATCTATCTATCTATCTATCTATCTATCTATCTATCTATCTATCTATCTGGTTGAGAGGACTGGACCAATATATCTAGCTGGAGTAGGCAGATCAAAGATTTAATAGCTTTTTTCAGAAAGATAGAGAATAATGCCTCTGTCTTACTGAAACCACTGAATTATGCTTCAATTAACATATCTCTATCTAAAGTATCTATCTATCTATCTATCTATCTATCTATCTATCTATCTATCTATCTATCTATCTATCTATCTATCTACCTACCTATCTATCTATCCATCCATCTGTCTGTCTATCTATCCATCTATCTATCATCCCTCCAAGTACCATTTTGATTTACACCATTTTGCTCTACTCTTCAATCTTATTAGGAATCATGAAGATTTCAAGCTAAATTAGGTCTACCATTTCTGTTATCAAAGATTTACTCCCATATATGTATATTAATATAGATGTTTGTGGAGAAAGATCCCTCTAACAAGTCAGATCACAAACATCAGGCCAAAAAAAAAAAGCATACCCGTACAGAATGGACAATCCATTCTTCCAGCCATGTTTTAAAATAATATAGCAAATTGAATATGAAAGTTTAATCACATTGTCAGATTGCATTGATTCAAGTAGACAATTCAAGAACTCAAACTCGATCAACAATTCTGAATTGAATTAATGATCCAAATTGGATCAAACTGGACACTATCAGCACTTATGCTCTTTGGCTATGGACTTTCCTTTCTCTTCCCCACTCAGCCTTGCAGAAAGATTATATATGTGCCACCTTGCGCAGGACAATCTCCTAATATATGTTTGCTATAAGCTTATCAAATCCCATCATTTCCCGTGCCCTCTGCTGCCCTGAGGTTGTCAGTTTTATGAGAATGGCTCTACATACCTGCGTATGAAATTTGATTGCGAACAGTCGCCTTCGGAAGACTGACCTTCAAAACCATATATGCATGGCAGATATATTCAGATTCATATTTCCCCAAGTCTTTCAATAATGTGCTCAGCTCCAAATACATTTTTGCTTTTTAAAAAATGCATGCACACACACAAACATACACACACTCCACAGAGAGAGAGAGAGGGAGGGAGGGAGAGAGGGAGAAGGAAAGAGGGAGAGAGAGAGAAGGAGAGAGAGAGGGAGGGAGAGGGAGGGAGAGAGAGAGGGAGAGAGGGTGGGCAAAAGAGAAAGAAAGAGAGGGAGAGAAAGAGAGAAGGAGATGGAGAGCGGAAGAGAGGGAAGAGAGGGAGAGAGAGAGAGAAGGAGGGAGAGTGGGAGAGAGAGAGAAGGAGAGGGAGAGGGAGGGAGGGAGAGGGAGAGAGAGGGAGAGGGTGGGCAAAAGAGAAAGAAAGAGAGGGAGACAAAGAGAGAAGGAGATGGAGAGCGGAAGAGAGAGAAAGAAGGAGAGAGAGAGAGAAGGAGGGAGAGTGGGAGAGAGAGAGGAGGAGAGGGAGAGGGAGGGAGGGAGAGTGAGAGTGAGAGAGAGTGAGAGAGGGAGGGCAAGAGAGAAAAAAGAGAGAGGGAGAGAGAGAAGGAGGCGGAGAGTAGAAGAGAGGGAGAGAGAGAAAGAAGGAGACAGGGAGACGGGGAGGGAGGGGAGGGAGAGAAGGAGAGGGAAGAAGAGAGGGAGAGGGGAGAGAGAGAGAGAGAGAGAGAGAGAGAGAGAGAGAGAGAGAGAGAGAGAGAGAAAGAGATAGGGAGAGGTTAATCCTCAATTTACAGCCATTTGTTTAGTCTTCAAAGTTACAATGGTGTGAAAAAGGTGACTTACAACTGGTCGTTGCACTTCTCACCAGTGGTGGAATTCAAGTAATTTAACAACCAGTTCTCTGCCCTAATGATTTCTTCCAACAACCAGTTTGCCAAACTGCTCAGAAAGTTAACAACCGGTTCTCCCGAAGTGGTGCGAACCGGCTGAATCCCACCACTGCTTCTCACTGTTGCAGCATCCTCATGATCACCTGATTAAAATGGTTTAGTTGGTTTAAAATAGTTGGTTTAGAAGACTTCCAAGGTCCATTCCAACACTTCTGTTTTGTTATTTAAATTCAAAGAGATTATTAAAATATATATCTCAGTCTGTGTCCAGGTTTGAATAATCCTGCAGAACTGAATAGATTAGATTTAGAGGCAAACGCTTTCTGAAGTTGACGTATGTAAAACTGGAAAACAAACAGCATTTGATTCTTTACTTATTTTCTATTCTTCCAATTCTTTCCTTATTAAAAAAAATGTCAGATGTCAAAAAGAGATCGGATTTAACATTCTGTCTGCCTTTTTTTTTTTTTGCTGAAAGTCGGCAGATGTTGGCACAGATGATACCATTTGATGTTATTTGAATTTTGCCAACAACCCCTTTGCATTTACTTGACCTGTGCAAATCCAGACAGTAACCCCAAATTAGCAAAAAGAAACAGGAAACCGATCCAGCAAAGCACGAGAAACGGGTTTGCAATAGTTAAGGAAGAGGCTGTTCATTACGATGCATTCTTTTTTAAAAATAATAATAATAATAATAATTTGAGGAAGACCACCGTAATTGTTTGCCATCCTGAATGTTTTTTCTAAGGTAGCTGTTGCGTAAATCTGAATTGTATAAATCCCAGGTGATTGTGTCTCTCTCTCTCTGTGCATATATATATGCACATTATCTCTGTGGCACCTTTGGGGTTAATTAAAATTTGCCTGCCCGAGTCTCTAAAGACTGCAAAGATTGGCTCCCAGGCTGTGTATATTGGGGGATGCAGGTGTGAGCCAAATGGTGGACTCCGAAATGCAGTTTCTGATGGAAAGACAACGTAGCAAACCC
Source organism: Pantherophis guttatus (assembly GCF_059756535.1). Classification (NCBI taxonomy): domain Eukaryota; kingdom Metazoa; phylum Chordata; class Lepidosauria; order Squamata; family Colubridae; genus Pantherophis; species Pantherophis guttatus. The sequence continues at coordinate 17,728,252 of NC_142076.1, read as the reverse complement.
ATTACTTGGACAAACGAAGATGATTAGGGAACCAGAGGCTAAAACATATGAAGAACGGTTGCAGAAATGTCTAGTTTAATGAAAAGGGATGCAGTGGCTCGGTGGCTAAGACGCTGAGCTTGTCGATCGAAAGGTCGGCAGTTCAGCGGTTCGAATCCTGAGTGCCGCATAACGGGGTGAGCTTCCGTGACTTGTCCCAGCTTCTGCCAACCTAGCAGTTCGAAAGCATGTAAAAAATTCAAGTAGAAAAATGGTGGGAAGGTAACAGCGTTCTGTGTGTCTACGGCATTTAGTCATGCTGGCCACATGACCATGGAGATGTCTTCGGACAGCGCTGGCTCTTCGGCTTTGAAACGGAGATGAGCACCGCCCCCTAGAGTCGGGAACGACTAGCACATATGTGTGAGGGGAACCTTTACCTTTTAGTTTAAGGAAAGGAAAGAGAGGGAGGGTGGGAGAGAGAGAGAGAGAGGGAGGGAGAAAGAGAGAGAGAGAGGAAGGGAGAGAGAGAGAGAGGGAGGGTGGGAGAGAGAGAGAGAGAGGGAGGGAGAAAGAGAGAGAGGGAGGGTGGGAGAGAGAGAGAGAGAGGGAGGGAGAAAGAGAGAGAGAGAGGAAGGGAGAGAGAGAGAGAGGGAGGGTGGGAGAGAGAGAGAGAGAGGGAGGGAGAAAGAGAGAGAGAGAGGAAGGGAGAGAGAGAGAGAGAGAGAGAGAGAGAGAGAGAGAGAGAGGGAGAGAGAGAGAGAGAGAGAGGAAGTAGATTATAAGCAGGCCAAAGCAAAGGAAAGGAGCTGGAGGGAAAAAAAGAGGAGGGGGAAAGAGAAATAAATACTCCCTGTAGTTGGACGGTCTCGAGCTTTAAGGCACCAGGGAGACTAATTATTTTTTTAATGCTTGTTGTGATGCTCTCTCTGAAGACCATCATGTTTGGGATTCCTCCTTTCTAGGAAGATCTTTTACAGAGAGACTCAGCTCCCAAGAGTTTAGTCTTTCTAGAAATTCAGACCCTGTAGTGGAGAACAGATTGGTGAGGTCTGATCCGAAGCTCTGATTGAGTTCCGACGTTTCAGTCAAGGCAACTGAATTTTCACTTTGCCATGTCTTGTTTATTTATTCACTAGCTGATAACCCAGCGTTGCCTGGGTATTTACTATATTTTTTGGACTATAAGATGCACGTTTTTGTCTCCCCAAAGGGGGTGAAAATGTCTGTGCATCTTATAGACTGAATATTGCCGAAGCCCTGCCCACCCACCAGCTAAGTGCCCCATTTTCAGGCCTTTTTTCAGCCCATTTTTGAGGCTTTCTTTGACCTATTTTTGAGGCTTTTTTTCAGCCCATTTTAGAGGCTTTTTTTGGCCCATTTTGAGGCTTTTTGGCCCATTTTTAGGCTTTTTTCAGCCCATTTTTTGAGGCTTTTTGGGCCCGTTTTTGAGGCTTTTTGACCCGTTTTTGAGGCTTTTTTCAGCCCATTTTTGAGGCTTTTTTTGGCCAATTTTTTTCAGGAAAAAAACGGCCTTAAAAAGCCTCAAAAATGTGGCGCGTGGCCACTGCGAAAGGTCACAGGGACCGATAAGCTGAGTGGTGCGGCCGCTATATTCACCCTGAGGGGAGTTAGGGGTGTCTTACCCCCACAGTATTTTTTTTTTCCAGAGAGTAAGTCATGTACCAAGTTTGGTTGAAATTGCTCGAGGCAGTCCAGAGTTATGCTGGAACATACACACATTTATATATATATAGATCAGATGTTTATCTTGCCTTTATTACTTTATAAGTAACTCAAGATGACATTCATAATACTCCTTCCTCCTTCCCTTGTTCCCCACAACAACAATCATGTGAGGTGGGAAAAAGAGAGAGGGAGGGAGGGAGGGAGAGAGATTGGGCCAAAGTCATCCAGCTGGCTTTCATGCTAAAGCAGAACTAGAATTCACTGACTCCTGGTGATTTCCTCAAAGTCACCCAGTTGGCTTTCATGGCCAAGATAGAACTAGAATTCACAGCTTCCTGGTGATTTCCTCAAAGTCACCCTGCTGGCTTTCATGCTAAAGCAGAACTAGAATTCACTGCCGCCTCATGATTGGCCCAAATTAATTTATTTGGCTTTTGTGCCTAAAGCGGGACCAGAACTCACCATCTCCTGATGATTGGCCCAAAGGCACCCACCTGGCTCTCATGCTAAAGCAGAACTAGAATTCACAGACTCCCCATGATTGGCCCAAATTAATTTATCTGGCTTTCATGCCTGATAAAGGCAGGACTAGAACTCACCCTTCTCCTGGTTTCCAGGTCAGCCCCTTAACCCCAACACCAAACTGGGTCACCCTTAATGTAAGCGTATGCTATATATTCCACCTACAATACAATTCGTTCATTGCAACGCTGGGACATGAGAAGCATCTGACTAGAAAAAGCTTCTATATTTCACAGGGGAGAATTTGCTTCACCGTGTTGGACACGCCGTGGGAAAGTTAAAGTTATTCAACCACAGAAGAGGGAATTGTGGGCCACGTAATCAGGAATTTGCCCAGACCAGAGAGTATTGATTTACATTTACCTTTTGCAGAACCTATCCAGGCGTGCTTCTAAAGATAATTCATTAAAAAGAAAAAGAATACTATTTCTATTTATAACATCCAAAGGGACTCAAGAGACACTCGGGGTGTTTCATCTCAACGCCCCTTAGCTCAAAACAGATGCAGCATAATTAAATCTCCCCAATTCCTGGGGTCACGCTACTTAATTACTCCTCGCATTGTCTTCTAGACTTGCCTTAGAGTAGCTGTCATCCAGATCCAAGCATCTGACTCCAAGAAAGACACTTTGATTAATAATATACGGCCAACCTCTGTCTTCAAACAACAAGCCAGACAGGCGCTAGCTCTGTTCTCCCTGACAGAATGACATTTCAAGAAAAGCTTGGGGTGCAAGTAAGTGTTTACCTAGCTCAGTTTCTGTCCCAGCTCCAAACTACATGCCTTGTGTGCAACAGGCAACGGATGTCCCTGCCTGTTTCACTAATGTTGTGGCCCGTCAGTGGCCTGTGCGGATTGCAGTTGATTCTGACAACGAGGAGGCTGGTGTGGTGCTGCGCCAGCAGCCTATGCAGCTGGCGCTCGAGTCGGATAATGAGGAGGCTGGAGAAGAGTTGGTGCCAGAGGCGGGGATTCAACCAGGGCCTTCAGAACCTCCAGAAGCTTCCATAAGTGAAGAAGACGAAGAGGAGGAGCCTCTTCTCGATGCACGGGCGCGCAGAGCTGCCAAAAGGCAGGAGGAGGTCTCCTTGAGAGTAAGGCTTGGGGCTAATTGGCCACTCTCTTAGCCTATTTAAGGAGGAACGCCGACTGAAGCAAGTTGTAGGGAACAACTTTAGTTCACTCTCCTTCGCGTCTGGATTCTCTGCAAATTGCTTCTGGGCTTTCTGCCAACTCTAGTAAGACTGTGATTACCTTATCTTAGAATTCTGGTAGGCTGTTAAGACAGTTTATTAATAGCCTTTGAATGATAAAGACTAAGTTATTTGAGTAAAATAAACTTTGTATAGAGTTTCTGTGTGCTGCGTTCTTTGGGGTCTGTAGCTGGGGCCGAACAGGTCTCTTCTTAAAAACTTCCAGTGATGGAAATAAAATAAAATAAAATAAAATAAAATAAAATAAAATAAAATAAAATAAAATAAAATAAAATAAAATAAAATAAAATAAAATAAAATAAAATAAAATAAAATAAAATAAAATAAATAATAAACTCTCACAGCCGAGTTTTAAAAGGACACCTGTTTATAGGAGGAAGGCCATCCAGATTTTCCCAGTGAGATGATCAGGATCCCAGCAAAAAAAGAGAGAGACACAACCTCTTTTGATGGCAATCATGTTTCTTATCATACTTTCGTGACTTTGTCACCTTTCTTTGATCAACTTCGAGAAGTGCATTGACAACCTACTGAGATCAATGACTGAAAGGGAGCGACAACCCAAAAAGGCATATGACCAAATTTTGCTGAGCCACTTTGAAGCTTCAGATGTTCTTCTGAACTCGTCCCCTAACTTCACCTTGCTTGGGGGAAAAAAAATGAAACTTCAAGACATGTAAATTCAGGGCTGTTAAAACTTTTGAGCGGAGAACTCATTTCTCCTCTATTGCAGCTCCCGTCTCAAGTACCTGTACCAACCTGCATTGCAGAATTGATATGGAAAGAGATTTTTAAATGACAGAGGGTATCGAAACATCTCCACTCCATCGTGTAAATATTTCTGACATCATCAACCTCACCCTTGGCTTTAGCCCGGAGTTTGGTGCTAACAGAAATGGAAAGCCAAGAAATATATAGATTCATCTGCTTGGGATGAATTCTTTGATATTTCAGGCTTTAAAACTGTTTGAACAACTCATCCGGTTTGTGAAGGTCAGAAGTGAGAAGACACGCGTGTTCACAGAAAAGTGGTATTACCAGAGGTGCTATTCACCCGGTTTAGACCGGTTTGCACGAACCGGTAGCAGAAATTGCAGATGGGCCCACCGATTTGCCCCGGCTCTATGCCATCCTTTAATATATATATATATATATTGTAGTTTTTCTTTTCCAAAACTCTAATACATATTCAAACAGACAATGTCATTTTTATATACTTTGGATTAACAATTCACATAAAATCTATATTATGTACACATATACACCCTCCGCTTCCTTATAAATATTACCTATTTTTATTTCTGTTGTCTATCCACCTATATCATTTTTCCCCAAACCGCATAATATTCCGAATCTTCTTTTTCTTTTAATTCTAAAGTTAGTTTATTCCTTTCAGCACATTTAAATATTTTTTGAATAATCAATCCTTCTGGTGGTAAGTTATGTTCTTTTCAATATTGCGCGAACGCAATTCTTGCTGCTGTTAGTATATGCAGGATCAAATATCTTTTTTAAAAAAAATCAAATTTGGTTTTTAATATTCCCAGGAGAAATGTTTCCGAAATTAACTCAATTTGGCAGTTTGTTAAATCTTGTAGCCAATCTCGTATTTTGGTCCAATACTTTTTCGCTTCAGGGCATAACCACCAAACTTGATAGAAGGTACCTTGGTGTTGGTTGCATTTCCAGCACTTGGGGCTTAGATTTGGATACATTTTGGCCAGCCTTGCTGGAGCTAGGTGCCAATGATATAGCATTTTATACTGATTTTCCTTATAGGCCACCGATTTTGTTAATGTATAGTTTTTATTTCAAAGAGTTTCCCAATCATCTAGGTTTATGTTATGCCCAACACTTTTCACCCATGCGATCTTCGGTTCTTTTACCACCTCCTCTGCTCTATGGCTCTATGCCATCTTTGACGTTTTTGAGGCTAGGCGCATATGTGGAAGGTGCATGCACAAAAGGCCGGCGCGTGAGCGGTGAACCGGTAGTAACATAATGTGAAACCCCACCACTGGGAATTACCTCCAAATGTCTCCAATTTTTATGGACTGATTAGAAGACCTCCAAGGTCCCTTCCAGTTCTGTTCTGATTCTGATTTTGACTGTAGGCTATTCTGTACAATCTAGGGCCCAGGGGTGAAATGCTCCCAGTTCGGACCGGATCACTCGATCCGGTAGCGATGGAGACGGGTGGTTCGGAGAACCGGTAGCAAGAATTCCTGCCCCCTCCATGCCCAGCTGAGCCGCACAATTATCAGAGGCTTTTTTTTTTTACTTTTAAAAGCATTTTTTTCTACAACCTCTTCGGCAGAAAAAAATGCTTTTAAAAGTAAAAACAAAAAAGCCTCTGATGATCGCGCGGCTCAGCTGGGATCGTCAAAGGCTTTTAAAAGAAAAAAAAGCCTCTGACGATCAGGCAACTCAGCTTGGATTGTCAGAGGCATTTAAAAGAAAAAAAAACCTTTTTTTTCCTTTTAAATGCCTCTGACGATCCAAGCTGAGTTGCCTGATCAGTAAAGGCATTTAAAAGAAAAAAAGCCTCTGCCGATCAGGCAACTCAGCTGGGATTGTCAGTGCCTTTTACCGGTAGTAACAAATTTTATATTTCACCACTGCTAGGGCCCATGGCAGAAGATGCATCTGATATCCTCCTGATCTTTTTTCTTTTCTTTTCTTTTCTTTTCTTTTCTTTTCTTTTCTTTTCTTTTTTTTTTTTTTTTTTTGAGAGTTAACCATTCTCTCTTTCTACTCTGGAGTGATTTCTGCTTTTTTTTTTTTCCCACGTGAGTACTATTTCTGTACTTGGAAACGCTGAACCGCTGTACGATTCTTTTCCAGTTCGCGTATTAAAAATATCAAAGCTAAATTCCCCCTTAGCGATCTAGAAATCTAGACAATTGCATTTATTTCCATGGGTCTATTTCCCCCCCCCCCCTTTCTATCTTCTCTTTAAAAAAAAAAATCTTACTGTAATAATTTTTAATCCCTCTCGACATACACTAAATTTAACATCTCAATACTTGTTTTTCCACTTGCCCCGGATGCTGTCATATTACTCCAAGGGAATTGGGTCTCGAGATTCTATTTTTTTTTCCTTCCCTCCTTAGTATTTATTTGGTAAGTGCGAGTTATTATGTGAAGTGGAATTACTTGTGACATTTTCCAAAGCTATGAATAATTACGCATTGCTGAAACGTGACTAAATTATTGCCTTGCCGTGACATTTCAATCTGGGTAACAAATAAATTCAACCCCTCCTTCCCTTCACCCTTGTCTACAAAAATCCTGAATAAGATGTAATTCTTGAGCGTGCCGATGGGAAAAGATCCACCCAAAGTCAAACTCTTGAAACAAGTGGCAAAATTCAATTCTTTTTACTATCGGTTCTGTGAGCGTGGCTTGGTGAGCGTGGTGTGGCTTGGTGGGTGTGGCTTAGTGGGCGTGGCAGGGGAAGGATACTACAAAATCTCCATTCCCACCTCACTCCAGGGGAAGGATACTGCAAAATCTCCATTCCCATCCGACTCCAGGGGAAGGATATTGCAAAATCTCCATTCTCACCGCACTCCAAGGGAAGGATACTGCAAAATCTCCATTCCCTCCACACTCCTGGGGGAAGGATATTGCAAAATCTCCATTCTCACCGCACTCCAAGGGAAGGATGCTGCAAAATCTCCATTCCCTCCAAACTCCTGGGGGAAGGATATTACAAAATCACCATTCCCACCCCACTCTGGGGCCAGCCAGAGGTGATACTTCCTGGTTCTCTGAACTACTCAAAATTTCCGCTACCGGTTCGCCAGAACCTGTCAGAACCTGCTGGATTTCACCCCTGGTGGGAATGGATATTTTGCAGTATCCTTGCCCTGCCATGCCCACCAAGCCATGCCCACCAAGCCACACCACACCTACCAAGCCACACCCACAGAAGCGGTAGTAAAAAAAAAAATTAGATTTCATCACTGGAAGTGGTCCAAGGTCACCCAGTTAGCTTCAAGCTTCAGGTGACACTAGAACTCCCCATCTCCTGGTTTCCTAGCCTGCTACTTTCGCCCCTTACACTCAGCTAGCTCTCTTTTAGCTCCTTAAAAAAAAACCCATCTGAATGTTAACAAGCCACCTCCGGATTAAATTCCCAGTGCGGAGTGTTTTTGAAACACAGCTTGACCTTTCCCTACCAGAGAGATTTCTTTTTCTTTTGGGGTTCCAAAAAGAGTTTTTAGGCTAATCTGTTTAAAGAGGGGGTGGGGGTGGGGAGAAGAGAAAAGAAAAGAAAAGAACGAAAACGGGGAGCCTGCAAAGCCGCGTCGAGAGAAAATCCTATTATTAAAAGATGGCATTAGATAACTCTCCGGTTGAGAATTCTTCCCAACGGGTTTTTTGTTTTTTTCGTTATTCTCATCGTCCTAATCTCATTTAAACAGACACCCTTGCAAAAACGATGAGCTGATAATGACATCGTTCTTGTGAGAGAGTTTTGTTTTCCATCCATTAGTTAGGTCAGGGATGGCTTTGCCGTCGCATGCCAAAAGCGGGAGGGAACGCGGGGGGGGGAGACATGCGCGTGTGTGCCCATACCCATAATTCAATGCGCCCTGCCCCCTGCGCATGTATGCGTGATCCCCCACCCGCACACACCCTGCTTTTAGCACGCGATGGCAAGGTGGGCCTGGTAGGCCCGTTTTTCGCCCTCTCCAGGCTCCAGAGGCTTTCTAGGAGCCTGGGGAGGGTGAAAACGGCCTTCACCACCACCCAGGAGGCCCTCCAGAGGCTGGAATGGCCCATTATCCAACTTCTGGTGGGACCTGAAGGCCCGTTTTTTGCCCTTCCCAGGCTCCAGAGGTTTTCTAGGAGCCTGGGGAGAGTGAAAACAGTCATCCCCACCCCCTGAGGCCGTCCGAAGGTCGGAAACAGCTCATTTCCCAATTTCCGGGAAGGCCCGAAAATCAGCTGGCTGGCACATGCCTGCATGCTGGAGCTGAGCTAGGGCAATGCTTGCGTGCCCACAGGTATGGCTCCACGTGCCACCTGTGGCACGCGTGCCATAGGTTCGCCATCATGGAGTTAGGTGATGACTTTTTTGGGGGGGGGCTGGAAATCCACTTTGCTAAAGACTGTGTGCCCATACCCATAATGCAATGCTCCCCACGCACGCCCTGTCCCCCTGCGCATGTGTGAGCAATCCCCCGGCGCTGCCCTGCCTCCTTGTACAGGTGCATGCGACCGCCCGCACTCCCCCACCACCCCTGCGCATGCAACCCCCGACGCCCTGTTTTGGGCCTAGCAGGCTTCCCTGAAGCCTCCTGAGGCCAGAAACAGCCCGTTTCCAGACTACCAGTAGGCCCATTTTTCACCTTCCTACAGCCTTTGCGCGAGCCCTGTACTTACCTGACATCCAAAACGGGCCACGTGGAGACTCCTGGGAGGGGAGGGGCAGCATGGGCATGTGTGCGCATCTCCCACATGCGCAGCAGAGAGCCGAAAATCCGCTGGCTGGTGGGAGGCACACGCCCATGCGCGGTGGAGCTGATCTAGGGTGATGGCTCATGTGCCCGCAGAAATGGCTCCACGTGCCACCTGTGGCACACGTGCCATCGGTTCGCCATCACGGCCCGAAGATATCAAACCACATAGTAGGACTGTATTAGTATTATCCCCTTTTTCCTTCTTCCTTCCCTTTCCTCCTTCTCTTTTCTCCCTCCTTCCTTCCCTCCCTCCCTCTTTCCTCTTCCTTTAGCATCTTATGACTATCACTTTGTTGTTTGTAACTTACGATATGTGTTGATTGCTTTTGTTTAGTGTTATTTGTGATGATTGTATGTTATAGAATAGAATAGAATAGAATCCTTTTATTGGCCAAGGGTGATTGGACAACACAAGGAATTTGTCTTGGTGCATAAACTCTCAGTGTACATAAAAGAAAAGATACATTCGTCAAGAACCATAAGGTACAACACTTAATGATAGTCATAGGGTACAAATAAGCAATCAAATCATACTTGGAAACAGTCAATATAAATCGTAAGGATACCAGCAACAAGGTTACAGTCATACCGTCATAAGTGGGAGGAGATGGGTGATGGGAACGATGAGAAGATTAATAGTAATGCAGACTTAGTAAATAGTTTGACAGTGTTGAAGGAATTATTTGTTTAGCAGAGTGATGGCATTATGATCATAGTTTATCACTTGTTGCTGGTACGTACAGGGAGAACTTATGCACCAGAGACAAACTCCTTGCATGTCCAATCACTCTTGGCCAATAAAGAATTGAATTCTCTTCTCTTCTCTTCTCTTCTCTTCTCTTCTCTTCTCTTCTCTTCTCTTCTCTTCTCTTCTCTTCTCTTCTCTTCTCTAAGCGGTTGGCCTTATTGCCATATGCTCAAAAGCCAGATTGGGCTTATTATCAGGGGATGTCTTATTGGGGGGGAAACACAGTAGCTGTCACATCTCATATAACACCGACCTGCTGAATGGGGCAATATTAGATATAATGATATTTTGATCAGGAGACAATAAAAAGCAGGAAGAACCGATATCAGTTTTATTCATGGGGCTGGGAAGAAAGCCATCGAGTCTGCAACGGAGAACAAAATGATACCCTTTCTGTTGGGTATGAATTTCTGATTTGGATCACGAAAGGAAGTGTAATCTTTACCCAGGAGCAGCTGGCCAGTTTCAAAGCAGGACATATTTTAGCAAATGCTGGTTGGAGATATAAATATACGATCTACGGAGTGATAAAACAGCATATACTCTAGTTATGTAAGGCTAAGATGCAACTATCGGAGAGGGATCTGATATTTCTGGCACAAATGTTTTAACTTGCATTTATCTCTCGTAAAATGTGCAAGGTTGTGAGATTAGCTAAATGGTGTGATGCTAACAAGAAATTATCACAATCTGTCTTACCACGAGACAACTCTCTCCAGATATGCGGCCAACAACGAGTTTTTTTAAAAGTCTCCTCCTCCGCCTCCTCCTCTTCATCATCATCTTCCTCCTGTTCCTCATTTCCTCCTCCTTCCTTTCTCCTTTTCCTCATCTTCAATATCTTTCTCCTCCTTCCTCCACCTCCTCGTCTTCCTCCTCCTCTTCCTCCTCTTCCTCATTTTCTTCCTTTCTCCTTTTCCTCATCTTCAATATCTTTCTCCTCCTTTCTCCACCTCCTCCTTGTCCTCCTCCTCCTCATCATCATCTTCCTCATTTTCTTCCTTTCTCCTTTTCCTCATCTTCATTATCTCTCCTCCTTCTCCTCCTCCTTTCTCCTCCTCCTTCGTCCTCATCTTCCTATTTCCTCCTCCTTCCTTTCTCCTTTTCCTCCTCCTCATTATCTTTCTCCTCCTTTCTCCACCTCCTCCTTGTGCTCCCCCTCATCTTTCTCATTTTCTCCTCCTCCTCCTTCCTGTCTCCTTTTCCTCATCATTATCTTTCTCCTCCTTTCTCCACCTCCTCCTTGCCCTCCTCCCCTTCTCCCTCCTCTTTCTTATTTCCTCCTCCTTCCTTTCTCCTTTTCCTCCTCTTCCTCCCCTTCCCTCCTTTCTCCCTTTCTTTAAACTCATCTTCCTTCTCCTCCTTCTCCTTTTCCTGCCCTTTCTTCTCCTTCTGCCTCCTCCTCTTCCTCTATCAGTTCCTTCACCAGAAATCAGAAGACAACTCTTCTTCCATAAAGCTCCAACTCAGAAGAAGACATGACGATGAATACTTGGGCGTTTTCATTTTGAAAAATGTATCATGGGAAGCCTCAGTAGTATCCAGTCCTGAGCTCACACGACTGATAATAGAAATTGGCTTCTTGTAACATTTAGAAAGAGCCCAAAATCTTTCTGCTGAGGGTTTGAAGATCTATCTAGGTCTTACCCATTTTAGACTATAGCACCCTACTGTACATGGAAATGCACTATATCAAAAGCTTGGATCTTAGAGTTTATATTTCCATTTGATGTACATAACCTACATACTATTTAGAGCGCTCCTTTAATTTATTGTTCATTATCTGTATTTTTTCCTTTCTCGTCTTATTTTTTGAAGCTAATTGTGTCGACTATTTCTGAAGTTCGGCAGAGGCATGATTTCAGTACAGGTTGTCCTCGACTTACGACCACAATTCAGCCCAAGGTTTACGTTGCTAAGTGAGAAATTTGTTAAGTGAGTTTTGCTCCATTTTACTGTGGCTTTTCTTGCCACGGTCCTGAAATGAATCACTGCAATTGTTAAGCTAGGGACACGGTTGTGTAAGTGAATCTGGCTTCCCCATTGAATTTGCAGTCAGGAGGTCGCTAAAGGGGACACTGTGACTGTCATAAGTATGAGTCAGTTGCCAAGAATTTCGATCACATGACCACGGGGATATTTCAATAGTCATAAGTGTGAAAATGGTCATAAGTCACTTTTTCCAGGGCTGTTGTAACTTTGAATCATCACTAAATGAACTGTTGTAAGTCGACAACTACCTGTAGAAATTGGGCATGAATTCACTGAGAGTATTTCAAGTTTTTAATACTCTATTCCAGAGGTTTTCAAACTTGGCAGCTTTAAGACTTGTGGACTTCAACTCCCAGAAGTCTCCAGCCAGCATAGGTTCTGTGGGTGTGGCTTGATGGGTGTGGCATGGCTTGGTGGGCCTGGCTTGGTGGGCGTGGCAGAAGGATACTGTAGAATCTCCATTCCCACCCACTCCAGGGGAAAGATACTGTATAAACTCCATTCCCTTCCCACTCCAATGGAAAGATACTGTAAAATCTCCATTTCCTCCCCACTCCAGGGGAAGGTTACTGCAAAATCCCCATTTCCTCCTGATCAGCTGGGACTTGGGAGACAGAGAATAGATGGGGGCGGGACCAGTTAGAATTTTTACTACCGGTTCTCTGAACTACTCAAAATGTCCACTACCGGTTCTCCAGAACTGGTCAGAACCTGCTGAAACCCACCTCTGACCTAGGAAGTCACCAGGTTCTCAGCTATCTTAGCCACTTAGCCATCAGGCTAAGTCTATCCTAGCAACATTTCATTTCTCAACCATCCAGGTAGTCCTTGGCTTATGATTTATACAATCGGGATGAGGATTTCCACTGCTAAACCAGGCGGTCATTCAGTGAGTCGTGCTTGATTTTATGACCGCTTTTGCCATCCTGCCATTCAGCTGAGCACAACAAGCAACATCCAACAAGCAGATCCTCTTGTTGGAACCGAAGGAAATCCCCCTAGATGTGATGACTTCAAAATCTAAATCTAAATAATGTATTCTTCCATTTGGAACTCATCAAGATCTCGAGACAGCTGTGCTGTTGAAAAGTAATGAATCAAGGGTTTATTATTTTTTTTTCTTTGTCTTTCCCATTGTAGGCTCTCCTGCTCTAGTAGAAGACCGAGTAACTAATGAGAAAACCACTTGAGGATCCTATTAGCAAGGCTGCATTATTACTATTCAGCATGCCCCGTAATGATCAGATGCATTAGCAGAAAATTATTATTAGGATAGCGAACGTCTTGTTCCGTACATCGTCGCCAGAAGAAGAGAAGTAATTCCAAGTCCTTTTCACCAATCCACATCTTCTACTCCTCCATGGGATAGCTAAATATAAATTAATTAACCAAACCATCTTGTAAGGAGATGACCGGGCTGAGCCTGAGGGAGGGATCAAATGTGTCATTAGTCTTGAGTCCCTTTGTGCTCCCAAAAGAGATTCAAGCCCATCTTGAATTCCATTGACTTCAGCATATTGCCCCCAACAATCTGGGTCCTCCTAGCAACCTAGACCAGTATGGCTAACCTTTTTGCTATCACATACCAAGAAGGGGTGGTGGTGGGGGTGTGTGCATGCATGCCCACACCCATAATTCTATGTGTCCCGCCCTTGCACATGTGCGCATGACCGTCCCCCCTGCTCACCCCGCTCCTGGCACGCGATGGCCCAGCAGGCCCGTTTTTCTATCTCACCTGGCTCCAGGACCTCCCTAGGAGTCTGGGGAGGGCGAAAACAGCCTTCCCCACCTCACTGGAAAACAGCCCATTTGACAACTTCCAGTCCCACTGGAAGCTGAGCTCATATGCCCACTGATACGGCTACGCGTGCCACCTGTGGCACGCGTGTCGTAGGTTCGTCATCACGGACCTAGACTGAAGGAGAAACTTCCTAAAAGCGAGAACAATTAATTGGTGGGACGGTTTGCCTCCAGAAAGTATGGATGCTCCATCACCGGAGGTTTTTAAGAAGAGACTGGACAGTCACTTGTTTGAAGTGGTATGGGATCTCCTGCTTGAGAAGGGATTGGACTAGAAGTCCTCCAAAGTTCCTTCCAACTCTGTTACTCTGTTATTCTTTTCTGCCGTCAATGTGCACCGGCTGGCAGTCCATCACCACAATCCTGAATCCTTCATCTCTACCCCCCACCGACGCCAAACAGCACCCGTTCGATTGGAGCGACCCAAAAGTCATCGGCCAAGCGACCACCCGTCACGCTCGCTCGCGCCCTAAACAACCCGCCTTGCTTAGCGATGGAAATTCTGCTCCCCTCCCCCATTGTGGTTGTATAGATGCTGATGGGGAACCGATTGGGGGGTGGGGGTGGGGGGGAAAGTCCCTTGCTGGAGCAAAGCCGGTGCAGAAACTCAACGCAGGTAAATTTATGCCTGTGTTGAAAGTGGAGACAAGGAATGAGTTTGATATTTGCGGAGGGGCGGCCTGCGCGCAGTTGTGACTGCCACTTTCTGTTTTATTTACGTTCCTTGAATAACAGCGGGGTTTCATCTGCATTCATTACCTATCTTGAATATGTAAAGTCTGGGAGAGCCAGGGAAATTCTGCAGGAGTGAACGATGTTTTCCAATGTGCAACAGTTTCTCTCTCTCTCTCTCTCTGTGTCTTTAATAAAAGATGGTGCCACTGTTTGAATGTCCTTTGATCGCAAGCAGGCTTCATCTAGGGAAGCCAATATATTGGCAGAAACATATTTTATGGCGGGTGGGGGTAGGGGAAATGCCTCCCTTCCCACCATATGTTTGCACAGTGGTTTTGTTGGCAACCGGTTAGGAGTGACAAGCACACTGATGGCTATAGTAAACACAGCTCTCGGGAGGGGCCAGCGTACACGGGTTTCCATCGAGCGGAGGGCTGGACTCAGGATCCTCCTGTATTAATTCCACAAGCTGCTTTCCATCTGTTGTACCGATCTCTGTTGGGTGGAAAGACGACAGAGGAAAGACCCCATAATTTTTTTTTTATTTCAGGAGAGAATTTCTCCTAAAGTTCTTTAGATGCTTCTTCATGGTGGATTGGTTTGGCTACAAGGAACAACTTCTTCTTCTTCTTCTTCTTCTTCTTCTTCTTCTTCTTCTTCTTCTTCTTCTTCTTCTTCTTCTTCTTCTTCTTCTTCTTCTTCTTCTTCTTCTTCTTCTTCTTCTTCTTCTTCTTCTTCTCCTCCTCCTCCTCCTCCTCCTCCTCCTCCTCCTCCTCCTCCTCCTCCTCCTCCTCCTTCTCCTTCTCCTCCTCCTTCTCCTTCTCCTCTTCTTCTACTCCTCTATCTCCTCCTCCTCCTCCTCCTCCTCCTCCTCCTCCTCCTCCTCCTCCTCCTCCTCCTCCTCCTCCTCTTCTCCTCCACCACCTCCTCTTCCTCCTCCTCCTTCTGCCATATCCATCATCGGATGTTGGCGATCATAGTGGCAATCCTATTTTTATCAACAGCCACACAAAAAAGTGCTGTTGAGTTTTGTCCAAACCGGTCCCTTAGATTTGTGAAGCCATGATGTTCTTCTTCTGCCTGGACCTCGTTTGCCTTCAATCTTTCTCTGGAGAATTAAGTGAAGGATGCCGTATTTTTCCAGGTGTCCAAAATATTCTAACTTTCGCTTTTTTATGGTTTTGATGATTTCCCTTGGCTTTCCCAGGCAGTTTATCACTTCCTCATTTCTGAGGATTTAAGAATTTAAGGATGGTATATTAATATCCTGGGAATCATGTTTATTCTTTCCTGGATTAATCAACTGGGTGAGACCACTGCAGCTGCCGAAAAAAGCCAATACACAGTCCTAGGTTGCATTAACAGAGCGATAGAATCAAGATCACCTGAAGTGTTAATAAAACTTTATAATGCCTTGGTAAGACCGCACTTTAATTATTAATTAAATTATTAATTTAATTATTGTTAACCAAAGCTGAAGACATAGATTCTGCTTTTAAAAAGGGCTGTAATTGCTACCCGTGATTTCTTTAAAATATTTTCTACAAAGATATTGAAATACAGCTTGCATTATTATTATTATTTTTAAAAGGCATTTCCAATAGCAGGGCATAAAAGTAGTTCTTGAAAAGTCCAGTGCAATCAATATCACTACCAACCTTGCCAGGTAAAAATTGAAATCTGTAGAGGGTATTATCAGTGAAATTGGCATATCCGTGGAGATGAAGAGTTAGGATAGAACTTTAAGACAGTTTAAGATCTGAAATAGGTGTGTTTAACTTCTGACTATTTTTGTAACCTTAAAAGAAGAAATCAGCTGCTAGAAACCTGCAATTTTGCTGCAAAGTTTGGATAGAATAAACTGCAAGTCCAAATCCAAACACACACAGACACACACACGGAGGGAGGGAGGGAGGTAGAGAGAGGGAGACAGAGAGAGAGACAGAGAGAGAGACACACACACATAGAGACAGAGAAACAGACAGAGAGAGACACACACACACACAAAGAGAGACAGAGACAGAGAGACAGAGAGAGAGAGACAGACAGACAGACACAAAGAGAGGGACAGAGAGACAGAGAGACAGACACAGAGAGAGGGACAGAGAGACAGACACAGAGAGAGAGAGACAGACACAGAGAGAGGGACAGAGAGACGAGAGAGACAGAGAGAGAAAGAGAGAGAGACAGAGAGAGACAGAAAGACAGAAAGAGAGGGAGGGAGACAGAGAGAGGGGGAGACAGAGAGAGAGAGACAGAGAGACAGAAAGAGAGAAAGAGAGAAAGAGAGAGACAGGGAGAGAGAGAGGGTGGGAGAGGGAGACAGAGAGAGACAGAGAGAGACACAGAGAGAGAGAGAGACAGAGAGAGACAGAGAAAAAGAAAAGAGAGATAGAGAGAGAGAGTCTCAACTGTCTAAGGGAAGCAGAAAGAGAAATTAGGGGGGGGACATTTATTTTTATTTTTTTATTTTTATTTTTTTTTTGCAAAAGTTACCCTACGTCAAAAATATCTCGCTTGCAGCTCTGGCCCACATATGGTGAATTCCTAATGTGAAATTCCACTGTGAAATGTCCATGGACGTGTCTTTCATAGCAGTGAGTTTCCATGTCCTTGTTCACACATGAACACACGGAGGCAATCAAATGAGCTGTCACTTCCAACTTAGTAAGCAGAAAAGATGCTTCATTAACGTGGCCCTGACCCAGGACTGGCCCTGGATCTGGCAAGATGAGTACTGTACTCACCACAGCTTAAGTGCCTACATTTTTAATGCTATCTCCAAAACCAAATAGGGGCAAATCTTCTCCTTCTCCTTCCTCTCTTCTATCTCTCTTCTTCTCCTTCCTCTCTTCTATCTCTCTTCTCCTTTCCTGTTCCCTTCTCCTTCATCTCTTCTATCTCTCTTCTCCTTCTCCACCTTCCTCTCTTCTATCTCTTCTCTTTCTCCTTCCTCTCTTCTATCTCTCTTCTCCTTTCCTGTTCCCTCCTCCTTCATCTCTCCTATCTCTCTTCTCCTTCTCCACCTTCCTCTCTTCTATCTCTTCTCTTTCTCCTTCCTCTCTTCTATCTCTCTTCTCCTTTCCTGTTCCCTTCTCCTTCATCTCTTCTATCTCTCCTCTCCTTCTCCACCTTCCTGTTTTCTATCTCTTCTCTTTCTCCTTCCTCTCTTCTATCTCTCTTCTCCTTTCCTGTTCCTTTCTCCTTCATCTCTCCTATCTCTCTTCTCCTTTCCTGTTCCCTTCTCCTTCATCTCTTCTATCTCTCTTCTCCTTCTCCACCTTCATCTCTTCTATCTCTCTTCTCTTTCTCCTTCCTCTCTTTTATCTTTCTTCTCCTTTCCTGTTCCTTTCTCCTTCATCTCTTCTATCTCTCTTCTCCTTCTCCACTTTCCTCTCTTCTATCTCTCTTCTCCTTCTCCTTCTCTTTCTCCTTCTCATCTTCTATGTCTCTCCTTCTTCCCCTTCTCCTCCCTATAATCCTCCCCCTCCTCCTTCCCCTGCTGGAAACTACTCAAGGAGAGATCCAATTTAGGAGAAATTTCCTGACAGTGAGAACAATTAATCCATGCAACGGCTTGCCTTGTTTTCCGTTGCATGCAGAGAAACCATTTTGATGTTACCTTGTGTTTAATCAATATTAATAGAAGAAAAAGAAAAAAAATATTTCCCAATCTGATGCCTTCCAAAGGTTTTGGATGTAGAAATCCAAGAATTGTAAACATCAAGGTCCTTGGACAAGTCAAGATTCATTTCTTATAATACGTAGAATAAGCCCATCCCTGATGGGAGCAGAACTAAACAAGGTAATTGTATGTTTTCATTTCAGTGCTGCATATTTAGATTTAGTTTGAGTAGCATAAAGAAATGGAGAATTAGGCCAATGTCATTGTGGAAACGGTGAATCGGATGCGAAGCAAATAAACGTGGCCACGCACTGAGGTTATTCTGGTTAAAACAAAATTGCTTATTCATTTAGTGGAACCAATTCCTTCAACCTTCCCCCTATCTTTAAAAGCAGGTCCAGGCCTGCATCTAAAGATTATAATAAGACGGCCTCAACTGTTTGTGTATTCAACCAAATGACCCAAAAGGAAAAGAAATAGAGGGAGGGAGGGAGAGAGAGAGAGAGTGAGTGTATAGATTAGAATAACAGAGTTGGAAGGGACTTTGGAGGTCTTCTAGTCCAACCTCCTACCAAGGTCGGAAACCCTACACCACTTCAGACACTTTCCTCGAGCCTCCAGGAGGGCAAAAACAGCCTCCCCAGGCTCCAGAGGCTGGAAACGGGGCCGTTTTAGGCCTTCCTGAACTTCCGGTAGGCCAGATTTTCACCCTCCCCGAGCCTCCGTGAGCGCCCTGCACTTACCTGCATTCAAAATGGGCTGTGTGGGGACTCCTGGGAGGGGAGGGGTGGGCGGGGCTAGCCAGGAGTGGGATTTGGGGGTTCTCCAATCTGCACAGGATCTTAGCTAGAGGCTCTCCCGAACCCCTGCGAACCCCCAGCTGTTCTGTCCCCGTTCCACTCACGCACCCCCACAGACGGCCCGGAGTTAATAAGCCGCACGACAAAATTCTTTGAAAATAAAGCTGGCAGCAACCCAGTGGCTAGCTGCCAATTCAGACTTTACTCACACAAAACAAAGATTAGACTGCCAGCATTCCGATAAAACAGGCAGAGTTTTCAACAATACAAGGATTAATCCAAATGCAGTCCGATAAAGCAGGCAAAGTCCAGTAACGCAGAGATCATGGAGTATTTCTAGTTTTTGCTCATCACAAACTGAACCGGCCACCACACCCACATTTATACCCTGTGGGGTGTGGTCCAGTGACCCAGCTAATCTCTGGCACGCCTTCCCCTCTGCTGCGCACGCTTCTCCCTGCGCCTCTGGTGAGGGTCCAGCCAGCACTTATCTCCTTCGTCGCTGTCCACCTATGGCTGCGGGGACGTGCTTGGCTCTGAGCCTATCTTTTGGCCTTCGGTGTCCTCCGGAGGCATTGCCAGAGAGGAGGGTCCTGGAGAAGGAGGCCTTGCCAACTCCTCTCCCTCACTCTCAGAGTCTGCATCTGTCGATAGCCCAGGCTCAGGCAACGGAGCCACAACACCAGCAGCCCACCCTCCTTGCTTCCAACTCTGTTATTCTGTATTGTCGCAGTACGTCAGTTACTCCAAGTAATGTTGGCTTTCGCAATTGACCGATGGTGATTTTGTCCATGCTGACGATGTCCAAGTAGTTGCTCTTGTCTTTATTATTTCTTCAGGGCCAAACTTTACGGTAACTGCACATCTAGGCCACTAAAAAAAAACCACAAACAAACAACCCCCCCCAAACTACAGATCAGAAAAGAATTGGCCGGGAGAAGAAGATTACCCCAAGGTAAAAGGCGGTACCCACTATTTTTTTTTAATGCTTTTCTTTTAGAACATTTAGCAGAACGGAGCGTTGTGTTGGGAAAGGATTAGGGACCTGTGATGGTGCTCGTTTAAAAAAAGGAAGAGGAAGAAGAATAGAAATAACTGAAACTCTCTTTTTTATAACCCCCCGTAAGTAACATTTACGAATTGTCCTCAGCCTCCTTTAACTTCTCCAGATCTATGCAGTGTAACTGGACGGCCATCCATGAAAATATTTTTCTGGTGGCGCGATCAATATTTCTCGGCGGCTGAGCCGTCTTGGTATGAAAAGGCTTTTAGTGCTATTGTAGGGCAGTCGATAGCTGGGCCTGACCTTTCTAAGCTCTCCGCTCTTTTTATTCTGTATACTCGGGAGAAGGAGGGGGAATGTCGCCTCTGCTAGGATTCTGTTCTGTTCTGCATTCTATTCTATTGTGTTCTGTTCTGTTCTGCATTCTATTGTGTTCTGTTCTGTTCTATTCTGCATTCTATTGTGTTCTGTTCTGTTCTATTCTGCATTCTATTGTGTTCTGTTCTGTTCTGCATTCTATTGTGTTCTGTTCTGTTCTGTTCTGTTCTATTCTATTCTGCATTCTATTGTGTTCTGTTCTATTCTATTCTGCATTCTATTCTGTTCTGTTCTGTATTCTATTCTGTTCTGTTCTGCATTCTATTATGCTCTGTTCTGCATTCTATTCTATTCTATTCTATTCTGTTCTGTTCTGTTCTGCATTCTATTATGCTCTGTTCTGCATTCTATTCTATTCTATTCTGTTCTGTTCTGTTCTGTTCTGTTCTGTTCTGTTCTGCATTCTATTCTATTCTGCATTCTATAGTGTTCTGTTCTATTCTATTCTGCATTCTATTCTGTTCTGTTCTCTATTCTATTCTATTCTATTCTGCATTCTATTCTGTTCTGTTCTGCATTCTATTCTGTTCTGTTTTGTTCTCTTCTGTTTTGCATTGTATTGTATTGTATTGTATTGTATTATATTGTATTGTATTGTACTGTGTTGTATTGTATTGTATTGTATTGTATTGTATTGTATTGTATTGTATTGTATTGTATTGTATTCTGCATTCTATTCTATTCTGTTCTGCATTTTATTCTATTCTGTTCTGTGAACCTCTGTAAACCTCCATGCCTTTTCTTCACAATGTGAAAGCGATGTCTTCTTCTCAAACTCTAACCCAGATTCAACCTGCTTACAACTAAAGGTATACACAGTGTCCTACCAGTAGAGTTTATCTTCAGCCAGACTTCATGGAAAACATTCATGCTTTTGATAACCCTTTAGAATTAACTCGGTCATTCTGGCTGGCGTGTCAATTTCCAACATGGTTTGGGAATTGACAGCCCTGGGATTTCCTGGCAGTTTTTCAATCCAAACAGGAGGCAAGTCCTAGCTTGCTTCTCCCCCCTTCCCACCCCCCACATTCCTATCTCCATCACAGGATAGAGCCAGGGAACTTTGCATGCATTTATTGTCCAATGAGACGGTTCTGAAGGGTGTAAAATGCAGGATACGTAAAGTATCCCACGGGGAGACTGAAACGCAGAAGATGAGAGCCTGGAACATCTGAAGAAGCAGGGGAAATATCCTCCGCAAACAGGGTGCCCATTAGAGAAGACACAAGAGCTGTTGAACCATCTCAGCATCCATCACATGGATTTTATTTTTTTTTAGTGCGTCTTTCTTGCCTCGTTACTTTGCAGTTAAGTGACAAACTGGGGAAGGGAATCTTTTAGAAGATTGCAGCTTCCTTTAATGGGCACCTTCGAAGTCATTACCCAACAGCCGGCTACTGTGAGTGGCTCATCAGAAATGCAAATGTATGGAACAAAAGGATCAGATCTTGGTGTCAGGCAAGTAAATAAGTCTTTTTTGGAAAGAGAGGGGGGGCAGGAAGAGAGAGAGCGAGAAAGAAAGAAAGAGAGAAAGAGAGAAGGAGACAGGGAGAGAGAGGGGGAGAGAGGGAGCGAGGGAGGGAGGGAGAGAAAGAGAAAAAGACAGGAGAGAGGGAGAGAGAGAAGAAAAGGGAGAAAGAGAAAGAGGGAGAGGGAGAGGAGGAGAGAAAGGGAGGGGGAGAGGGGGGAGACAGGGAGAGAGGGAGAGAGAGGGGAGAGGGAGAAGATAAGGGAGAAAGAGAATGAGGGAGAGGAAGAGAGAAAGGGAGGGAGAGAGAGAGAGAGAAGGAGATGGAAGAGAGGGAGAGAGGGGAGAAGGAGAAGAAAAGGGAGAAAGAGGGAGAGGGAGAGAGGGAGGGAGGGAGAGAAAGGGAAGGAGACAGGGAGAGGGGGAGAGAGAGAGAAGAAAAGGGAGAAAGAGAAAGAGGGAGCGGAAGAGAGGAAGGGGGAGAGAGAGAAGGAGACAGGGAGAGAGGGAGAGAGGGGGGAGAGGGAGAAGGAAAGGGAGAAAGAGAAAGAGGGAGAGGAAGAGCAAGAGAGAAAGGGAGGGAGAGAGAGAGAGAGAAGGAGAGAGGGAGAGAGAGGGGGGAGAGGAAGAAGAAAAGGGAGAAAGAGAAAATGGGAGAGGGAGAGGAAGAGAGGGAGGGAGGGAGAGAGAAGGAGACAGGGAGCGGGAGGGGGAGAGAGGGGGAGAAGGAGGGGAAGAGAAAGAGAAGAAGAAGAGAGGGAGGGAGGGAGAGAGAGACAATCTGTTATCAAACTGAAGAAAAAAGAGGAAAATTAGGCATTGTGCCATAATTCACAATGTCAAGAAGAAATCAACAACCCCCTTTTCCACTTCATATCATTTCTGTAACTTTCCACTCACTCTTATTTATTCCATTTCTACAGCGGTCCAACTCAAGCAAGAGATTCTGGGCAGTTTGCAATTCTAAAATTATGGAACCATTAAAACCATTAAAAACGGCATTTCCTGTTTGGTGCATTATCCCCACCCCTCCCCCGATGTATTTTTGGAATTGCAAACCCTACCCCCATATCTTGAGAAGTTGTAGAATTTCCCAGCAGTCCCTTGCTGTCGGGTGCAAAAAATCAGGACCATCCATTAGGTTGCAACTCAAAAGATTTATTCAAGATTTATACACAAGAATCTGATAAATTAGGCACCAATAGACACATAGGCATAAACAATATCTGTAGAACACGGGTGAAATCCAGCAGGTTCTGACAGGTTCTGGAGAACCGGTAGTGGACGAGAGCTCTGTGTCAGAGGCAGATATAGGGCCAGGGCCATCTGGGATGCACGGACTCCGGAGCCCCCAGAGTTGATCAGCAGAGAGGCAGAGGAACGGGAGGAGCCTGTTCCTAGTGCACGCATGCGCAGAGCTGCCAGAAGGCAAGAGGGACGACTCGGGAGTAAGGCCAGGAGATGATTGGCCCCGCCCATAAAGCTTAAAAGAGAAACAAAGGCACTTGGGTCTTTTTTCAGGAAAGCAACGTTGCTAACTCTGTTTCCAGTCGGCATCTCTTGTTTGTTTCTGAACTCCGTGGGGCTTTGCCAAGTAAGGTCTTTGGCAGGGTGTCAAAGAAGATAAAGGTTGGTGATTATTCTTCCAAAGGACTTCTTTTGCAACTAATTGGGACTCGGCTGGGAATGAACATAATTCTCAGCTGTTACAATAAAATAGGGTTTTTTGGGACTAATTGTGTCTTGTAATGACTCAGTAAGCCTATGTCACAACATACTGCCAAATCGACATATTCATGCAAAATTTCGGACGGACAATTCTCTTCCTCGTTTCCCAGGAAATCTTGCTAGGAAATAAACACCAAAACATCCACCCGTAACGTGGTATGGCACCGTGATAGACAGCCGAGCTGCATCTTCAGCAGCTGATAATGAAATAAAAGCCACACTGGCCGAATTGTTAGCCTCTCCTCCGGGGAGATTTCTGGAAGAGTCCCATTCCATGCGGCAGCTGTTCCTTCCTTGCAAAAGGAGAGAGAGAAAGAATGTGCTACAAATTGAAATAATAATTCCAATAAGCTTGCCGGAATGGCAAGATTTCCCTTTCAGAGATGTCACCAAAATTGAATAATGACATTTTCCAATTTGCAGTCCGGCTCTTCTGCAAAATGGCGGCCGCTCGCCGGTTATGGACAGGCCCCACGCAAATGCCCCCCAAAATGCAAAAAAACGATGCTTTATTTTCCCCCTCCTCTAGATCAATTTCCTTGGTTGTCTGTGAGAAATCCATTAATTGCCTCACTTCATATGCACTCAAGATCACATGAAGTGTTAATACCACTTTAATAATGCCTTGATAAGGCCACTCTTGGAATACTGCATCCAGTTTTGGTCATCACGATGTAAAAAAGATGTGGAGACTCCAGAAAGAGTGCAGAGAAGAGCAACCAAGATGATTAGGGGACTGGAGGATAAAAGACTCAAAGAACTGTTGCTAGCATTGGGTACGTCTAGTTTAATGAAAAGAAGGACCGGGGTGACATGATAGCAGTCTTCCAATATCTCAGGGGCTGCCACAAAGAAGAAAGAGTCAAGCAGAGGTGAGTTTCAGCAGGTTCTGACCAGTTCTGGAGAACCGGTAGCGGAAATTTTGTGTAGTTCGGAGAACCGGTAGTAAAAATTGTGACTGGCCCCACCCCCATCTATTCTCTGTCTCCCAAGTCCCAGCTGATTGGGAGGAAATGTGGATTTTGCAATAACCAAGGAGCCTGGTTTAGCTCAACAGACAGAAGCACTGTAATTTAACACCAGCTGTCTGCAATTAAAGTAAGATCGAATCCCGCCAGGCTCAAGGTTGACTCAGCCTTCCATCCTTTCTAAGGTAGGTAAATTGAGGACCCGGTTTGTGGGGGCAAGAAGCTGACTTTGTATAAATATACAAAAGGATGAAGGCTATTGCTTAACGCACTGTAAGCCGCCCCAAGTCTCCGGAGAAGGGCGGCATATAAATCAAATTAAAAAAAAAAAAAAAAACCTTCCCCCGGATTGGGGAGGGAATGGAGATTTTACAGTATCTTTCCCCTGGAGTGGGATGGGAATGGAGATTTTACAATATCCTTCCCCTGCCACACCCAGCAAGCCACACCCACAGAACCGGTAGTAAAAACTTTTGAAACCCACCACTGGAGTCAAGCTATTCTCCAAAGCACCTGAAGGCAGGACAAGAAGCAATGGGTGGAAACTAATCAAGGAGAGAAGCAACTTAGAACTAAGGAGAAATTTCCGGACAGTGAGAACAATTCATCAGTGGAACAACTTGCCTCCAGAAGTTGTGGATGCTCCAACACTGGAAGTCTTTAAGAAGAGGTTGGATAACCATTTGTCTGAGGTGGTGGAGGGTTTCCTGCCTAGGCAGGGGGTTGGACTAGAAGACCTCCAAGGTCCCTTCCAATGCTGTTATTCTATATTCTATTCTATATGCATTGCGTTTTCTTCTTATTGTCATTGAACAGACCACGTTTCATGCAAAACCCAAGAAATCTTCTGCTTTGGAAAAAAAACAAAAAACTCTGCAGGATCCATACCAAAGACTCAAGCCAAAAGGAGAAAGAGCTATGGCCCCAATCCAGCAAAACATGAAATAAGGCCTTAATCCGTGACATCATGAATGCTACAACATGTGCTTAGCATTAAGCTGGTCTTTTGTTGATCTTTTTTTTTTTTTTTTCAAGAATACCAGGGATGGAAGCCACGTTTGTTATTATGGACAGGTGTTTTTCTTTTCTTTTTTCTTTTTCCTTCCAAAATCTCTGCCAACTGGAAACACTTCACATGCCTTCGATTCCCAATTCTTGGTCTGGAGTTGAAACAGCGGAAAAACCCTCAGGGGTGCGAAAACGTACAAATCGTCATCCGAATCAAGCCGACAATTGATTTTGGGACTCGATCTGCTTCCCAGCCTGCTTTTCCCTCCCTCCCTTCCTCCCTCTCTCCCTCCCTTTCTTTCCACTCCCCCCCCTTCCTCTTACAACCCTACTCTAGGGCGCCTAATGAAGCATTAATGAGATGTTAATTGCTTATGCAAATTTCAAAGAGGAGACAATGAAGGTTGTTGTACCAGGAGTTTAAGGGCCATATCATTGTTCTAAATGTTTGCAGAATTCCCATTACCATTAATTGGAATGACTTGCATTCCATAAGTGATGTGCAGCAAGGAGCACATTATCCCAATAGAAAGGTTAATTTCACTGCTTCCTGCCATTCATCCTCTTCTTAAGATACACCTGTATGAAGTGGCATCCAAGCAGGTTACTTATCCCTTACAGGAGATGATGGGAACGAATAGCGCTGCGGGCCAACCGGTCGGTACCAAATTTGAATCACGCCACGAATGCAAATGGTTCAAATCCATTGAGAATTTGTATCAGATTCAGTTCGGATATATGAACTGACCTTTCTGAAAAGATTTCAGAGCACGTGGTCGGGCCCAAGAACCAAGAATGACATGTGGAGTTATACTTGGCAGTCGTGAAATTCAAATTTTTTTTACTACCGGTTCTGTGGGCGTGGCTTGGTGGGAGTGGTGTGGCTTGGTGGGCATGGCAGGGGAAGGATACTGCAAAATCTCCATTCCCTCCCCACTCCTGGGGGGAAAGGATATTGCAAAATCCCCATTCCACCCCCCACACTCTGGGAGCAGCCAGAGGTGGTATTTGCTGGTTCTCTGGTAGGAGGAAGAGAGAGGGAGGGAAGGAGGGAGGGAGAGAAGGAAGGAGGGAGGGAGAGGGTGGGTGGGTGGGAGGTAGAGAGAGAGAGGGAGGGAGTGATTGAGGGAGGGAGAGAGGGAAGGAGGGAGAGAGGGAGAGAGAGGGTGGGAGGGAGAGAGGGAAGAAGGGGGAGAGGGAAGGAGAGAGGGAAGGAGAAAGGGAGGGAGAAGGAGGGAGAGGGAGGGAGGGAAAAGGAGGGAGAGGGAGGGAGAGAGGGAGGGAGAGAGATAAGGAGGAAGGGAGGGAGAGGAAGGAAGAAAGAGGGAAGGAGAAGAAGGGAGGGAGAGGGTGAGAGGGAGGGAGAGAGGAAGAGAGAGATGATATACACAGATACATATAGATAGACAGGTTAGAGATAGCGATAGATAATGGATGGATGGATAGATAGATAGATAGATAGATAGATAGATAGATAGATAGATGATATATATATATATATATAAATACATAGATATAGATAGATAGACAGAGTAGAGATAGAGATAGATAATGGATGGATGGATGGATGGATGGATGGATGGATGGATGGATGGATGGATAGATAGATAGATAGATAGATAGATAGATAGATAGATAGATAGATAGATAGATTATATATATATATATATATATATATATATATATATATATATATATATATATATATATATATATATACATAGATATAGATAGATAGACAGAGTAGAGATAGAGATAGATAATGGATGGATGGATGGATGGATGGATGGATGGATAGATAGATAGATAGATAGATAGATAGATAGATAGATAGATAGATAGATAGATGATATATATATAAATACATAGATATAGATAGATAGACAGAGTAGAGATAGATAGATATAGAGATGATAGGTAGCTGGAAGAGAGAGAGAGAGAGAGATCATAATTGTCATGACCTAAAAAGCCACGATGCTTGAGAACTAAACTGTAGCTGATACATGAGTTAGGAAAAGCATTGCTTTTACAATTTAAAAAAAAACAAAACCCCAAAAAAGCCTTTGCCAAATTGGACCTCTTCCAAAAGCCTGGGTTTCAGCTCCCATAAATCACAGCCATGGCCATATTGGGTGAAAGAAATGTGGGGAATTAAAGCCCACACAGGTGGGAGGCATCCAAGAAGCGGGGAGCCCGGCTTGAAAGTGTACAGATCATAAATCAAAGGCAGGGAAATCTATGAAGAGGTCTTTCGAACCGACCTCGCTCGTTCCAACGAAACGTTTTCCGTTTCTGGAAATGAACCAGGAAGGCCCGTTTTTCTAAAAGTGAAACAGATGCTTCCAATTTAAATCCAGGAACGTGGCAGACCAAAAAAAACAAGCTGGTGTCCTAAGTGTTGAAACTACAAAGCAGTTGTTTCCCTTGTCCTACCCCCCCCCCAACCCCCATCAATTCTCTTTGGAAGACTTCAACTTACAAACAGCAGGGCTAATGGGCACCAACCTCCATCTGAACAGCTCTCTAAGTCACGTTTAACCCACCAAGGTGGTCCAAGATGAAATCCATTCTCATCCATGGAATGAGTCTGAGGGTTGAGTTGTCATCTCTTGACCCAACTTAATTTGTTATGGGGAGATCTCTACAGAAAGAGGTAACGTCATTTCTCCCTTGTGTTGGTGGAAGAAGGTGGGTCATAAATTGCTGGGAGAGAGATCTCCAACAAGTTGACATGTTCGTTCTCTAGTTTTCCTCTCCTCTCCTCTCCTCTCCTCTCCTCTCCTCTCCTCTCCCCTCCCCTCCCCTCCCCTCCCCTCTCCTCTCTCCTCTCCTCTCCTCTCCTCTCCTCTCCTCTCTCCTCTCCTCTCCTCTCCTCTCCTCTCCTCTCTCCTCTCCTCTCCTCTCTCCTCCTCTCCTCTCTCCTCTCCTCTCCTCTCTGTAAGTGAGTTAAAATAAGAATTGGAATAGGACCGTTTTGAGCGATTCTTCTCCTCCTTCCAAACAAAACACGGCCTTCTCCTGCCCTGCTCAGACCAACTGCCTCTGTGATTCAGGGCATCATCTAAAAACTGATTCTCTCTCTTTCTCTCCCCCCCCCTCTCTTTTAAATTTCACCAATTGCACTATGTTGGTTACAGCCGGATGATCTGTTCAGGCCTTCAGAAACACATTATCACTCCTGGTTGGTGTTGAGCCTGCTTGAATTCAGCTGCCTGCCCCAGCTTGCTCTAGAAGTTTTGCAATTTTCCCCCAAATGCTAATGGAACCCAGCTGGTGGAGAAGCGAGAACTGATTTATCTCCAGCTCAGTGGCTTAGACGCTGAGCTTGTCGAGTGAAAGGTCGGCAGTTCAGCGGTTCGAATCCTGAGTGCTGCATAACGGGGTGAGCTCCTGTGACTTGTCCCAGCTTCTGCCAACCTAGCAGTTCGAAAGCAGGTAAAGAATGCAAGTAGAAAAATAGGCACCACCTTTGGTGGGAAGGTAACAGCGTTCCGTGCGCCTTTGGCGTTGAGTCATGCCGGCTACATGACCACGGAGACATCTTCGGACAGCGCCAGCTCTTCAGCTTTGAAACCGGGATGAGCACCGCCCCCTAGAGTCAGGAACGACTAGCACATATGTGCAAGGGGAACCTTTACCTTTTAATGACTCTAGGCTGATGGCTTGTTTCACTCCGCCTCCCAGCTCTGCCTGCTCTTCTATTACAAATCCATCTTTACCTTGAGAGGGTATAACAAGCTTCCTGTGCTAGTTGGAGCAGAGCTAAGTAGAGTGTTAATGCTCTCCCTGACCTTTGAATGCCCAATTCTTGCCTTCTCTAATTTCAGCATCATTAGCAACGCGGCGTCAGTTTCGCAAATCTTTCAGGGGCCCCCAAACAGGAGCCCCGATTATCTGTTATGCTTGCTTAGTGAGCCATAAAATGAAACTGGCAAAGGAAGTATCCTCGTTGCTATCAATCCTCCCGTTAAAGAAGGCCCAAGATTACAAGAAGGGGAATGATAAATCCTGCCACCCAGAGAAACCCTCTCTCAAATATTGACTTGGCTAAGCACAATTGATTAAAAATCCCCTCTCGTGCCTTCCTCATCCTTATTTGCCTTGCGGAGTTTCAATCGCAATTAGAACCGTTTCCGTTGCTTCCAGATTCATCAGCTGCATTGATCCAAATATCTATTAATTATAGGAAAAAGCTAGCTGCGGGGCATCATTCTCCTCTCTTTAATCGTTACAGATGTTTACTTTTACGGATGACACCATTGATTTGGCTGGATCTGAGAGCCCATCTTCAGATCCAGGGATAAAATGTTCTATAAATGCCTAAATCTATTCAGGGCTCGTGTATGATTGATATGGGTAATAGACCCCAATGTTATCTGTATAAGTTTTTTTTCCATTTCATTCATGGCGATGAATGAATGTGTTGGTATACTGATTTTGTGGCCATTTTATATGCCAAAATTATAATATATAGATAGATAGATAGATAGATACTGTAGATAGATGATAGATAGATAGATAGATAGATAGATAGATAGATAGATAGATAGATAGATAGATAGATAGATAGATAGATAGATAGATAGAGATACTGTAGATAGATTCAATAGATAGATAGATAGATAGATAGATAGATAGATAGATAGATAGATAGATAGATAGATAGATAGATAGATAGATAGATAGATAGATATAGGTATAGGTATAGGTATAGGTATAGATATAGATATAGATATAGATATAGATATAGATATAGATATAGATATAGATATAGATATAGATATATAGATATATGTAGGTCTTTGGTTATTCAGGTTTTCTCCCGCGTAAAATTGGAGGTGTCTTGGCAGCGTTTCGACGAAGTCTCATTCATCATCTTCAGGCTGGTGTTTTCGGCTTCGTGCTTCTAGGAGCAATGTGTGTGATCGATATAGATATAGATATAGATATATTCTGCTTTCCTTGTCTGGCTTTCGACTCAAGCAGATTCTGTTCTGAAATATATAAATATGGAAAACTCTTCGAGCAGCTAGGAAACGCCAGTAAAATAAACACATTATATGAAATGCATTGAACTGGATCCAGACTTAGCCATGATTAACACGTCTCAAGAGTTACCAGCAAAGCTGGGCAGAAATGGGCTTTTGAAAAACGACTGATGAAGGGGTAGAGAAAGTGAATTCTCCTAATCCTTCCAGGCAAGGAGAAATTCTCCAATAGGTACACAAAGGCAGACTTCTAAAGTCGGGGATGGATCAAAGAATGACCCAATGCTGTAAAGCTGCTCCATCAAGGAGAAGATTTTATTTATTTGTTTATTTATTGGTTCAATTGATATGCCGCCCTTCTCCGGAGACTCAGGGCGGCTTATAATGCGTTAAGCAATAGCCTTCATACTTTTGTATATACCTGCTTAGTAGGGCTTTCGGCCCCCCCTAAGCGGTGTTCTTTTTCATACAAAGTCAGCTTATTGCCCCCACAATCCGGGTCCTCATTTTACCTACCTCGAAAGGATGTAAGGCTGAGTCAACCTTGAGCCTGGTGAGATTCGAACTTGCAGTAATTGCAGGCAGCTGGTGTTACTTAACAGCGCTTTAGTCTGCTGCGCCACCAAGGCTTCCATCCAGCAGAGCATTACTCATTACAGAGTTGGAAGGGGCCTGGGAGGTCTTCTAGTCCAACCCCCTGCTCAAGCAGAAGACCCTATACCAGTGATGACTAACCTTTTTGCCGTTGCGTGCCAAAAGTGGGGGGAGCGGGGGGGTGACACACGCGTGCGTGCCCACACCCATAATTCAATGCCCCAGCACCCCGCGCATGCGTGCACGACCCCCCCAAGCTCCCCCCATTTTTGCCACACGATGGCAAAAAGGTTACCGGTAGGCCCGGTAGGCCCATATTTCGCCCTCCCCAGGCTCCAGAGGCTTTCTTGGAGCCTGGGGAGGGCCAATACGGCCTTCCCCACCTCCCCGGAGGCCCTCTGGAGGCTGGAAATGGCCCGTTTCCTGACTTCCGGTGGGCCCAAAAGGCCCAAAAATCAGTTAGCTGGCACGCGCATGTGCACTGAGCTAGGGCAATGCTCACATGCCCACAGATATGATTCCGCATGCCACCTGTGGCACGCATGTCATAGATTTGCCATCATGGCCCTATACCATTTCAGACAAATGGCTGTCCAGTCTCTTCTTAAAAACTTCCAGTGTTGGAGCATTCACAACTTCTGGAGGCAAGTTGTTCCACCGATTAATTGTTCTCACGGTCAGGAAATTTCTCCTTAGTTCTAAGTTGCTTCTCTCCTTGATGAGTTTCCATCCGTTGCTTCTTGTCCTGCCCTCAGGTGCTTCGAGCAAATAGGTTGACCCGTCTTCTTTGTGGCAGCCCCTTAGAATAGTTTTCGTACTCAACTATTAATGGACAGTCTCCCCTTATCCTTCTCTCCTTCCCTGATCCTTGGGGAGAAAAAAAGTCAGAATAAACTGTGCATAATATCATCGAACCTTAAAAGTATATGAGGCCCTCGTGGTTAAGAAAACAATTTTCACCCCCATATATTTCGTTGCCTGGGAATGCCAGGGTGAGATATAAAGCTTTTTTATGATGTAAACAACTGGAAGAAAAAAACAACAACAACAAGGAAGAAGATTATTAGAAGCAATCTTGGCAACAGCTTTTAGCGATAAAGGTTAACCAATTTAGGCTGCCGTTTCTCTGATGGAGCTCAGGAATAAGTTCTTTTATTGCTTTAGGGCGAAATGCTTCGGGTAAACGGGTGGAAGAAGTAGGGTTTTTTGTTTGCCTTTTGATTAAGAGAACAGGATTCGGACACGAGAATCCAATTAGAAGACTACAAGGCCGGCGGTGGGGGAAAAAACGGAAGGTAGGGTGGGTGGGTGGATGGATGGATGGATGGGGGGGAAACAGGAAACGAAATACAGAGAAGGGAAGAAGCCAGCTGTAAATGGATCACGAAATAAGACGTCGCCAAGCAGCTTCCATTAATTTCAACCAGTTCTTCTACTTTAGTCTGGATTGATTTAAGGGGAAAGAAGAAAAAGAACAATAACAACCAAAAAAAAAAAAAGCATTTATTTACCGCATGCCTTCAGATAATCGGGGACGAAACATCAATTTACATGACAGTGGGATTGTTTCATCCGTCTGGAGCCGGGGCTCAAAGTGCCTCAGCATATAATCATTATTTAATTTGGCCCGAAGCAGAGGAGAAGCAGATTGAAAAAGGTTTTGAAGAGGCTTCCATGCAGCAGGCAGAACCAGGGCTGAAGAAAACTAAAAGAAAAAAAAAGAAGAGAACAAGGCAAAGGCAATAAACCCTAGGCGAATTACTGTAATCCTCGAGGGCCAACGTGTAATGGACAGCGAGAAGGACCTTGGGAGACAGGAGGGAGAGCCGCAGATGGGATTATTGGTGGGGAAAAGATGTCTCGGCTCAGAGAAGGAAGGAGGGCGTGGGGGAAACATTGGGAAGCAACCCTCCCTGGGGAGTAAAAGGAAAGGAGAGGGGGTGGGGAGAAAGACTTATGGTCTCATAAAATTCTGCTGATGTAACATAATAAAGATAGACCCAGTATGCCTGGTTGTGGTGGATTTTTTTTGAGTGGGGGGTGGAGGGAAGAATTGGTTCTAGGCACCTAAACATAATCTTCAAGTTTCTGCTCTTTCGGATTAAGACACCAAGCTAGGAACTGGGTGATGGTGAGTTCTAGTCCTACCTTGGGTCTGAAAGCCAGCTGGGTGACTTTGGGCCAATCACCAGGAGATGGTGAGTTCTAGGCCTACCTTGGGTCTGAAAGCCAGCTGGGTGACTTTGGGCCAATCACCAGGAGATGGTGAGTTCTAGGCCTACCTCAGGTATGAAAGGCAGCTGGGTGACTTGGAGCCAATCACCAGGAGATAGTGAGTTCTAGTCCTACCTTGAGTATGAAAGGCAGCTGGGTGACTTGGAGCTAATCACCAGGAGATAGTGAGTTCTAGTCCCACCTTTGATAGGAAAGCCAGCTGGGTAACTTGGAGCCAATCACTAGGAGATGGTGAGTTCTAGGCCTACCTTGGGTATGAAACCCAGCTGGGTGATTTTGAGTTAATCACCAGGAGATGGTGAGTTCTAGTCTTACCTCGGGTATGAAAGCCAGCTGGGTGACTTTGGGCCGATCACCAGCAGATTGTGGGTTCTAGGCCCACTTTGGGCTCAAAGCCAACTGGGTGACCTTGGGCCACTGGGCCAGTCCCTTTCTCTCAGCCCTAGGGAGGAGACAATGGCAAAGCACATGTGAAAAACCTTGCCAAGAAAACTGCAGGGCCTTAACCAGGCAGTCTCTGAAAATCGGGCCCAATTGAACAAAAGAAAAATAAACCAGAATCAGAATCAGAGGTGGGTTTCAGCAGGTTCTGACCAGTTCTGGAGAACCGGTAGCGGAAATTTTGAGTAGTTCAGAGAACCGGTAAATACCACCTCTGACTGGCCCCACCCCCATCTATTCTCTGCCTCCCGAGTCCCAGCTGATCGGGAGGAAATGGGGATTTTGCAGTATCCTTCCCCTGGAGTGGGGAGGGAATGGAGATTTTACAGTATCCTTCCCCTGCCACGCCCACCAAGCCACGCCCACAGAACCAGTAGTAAAAAAATTTGAAACCCACCATTGATCAGTGGTGATAGAGCTGGGAGGGACCTTGGAGGTCTTCTAGTCCAGCCCCCTTCTCAAGCAGGAAACCCTGTGCCATTTCAGACAAGGGACTGTCCAGTCTCTTCTTAAAATATGAAACAGAATGTTAGCTTCGAGGTAAGGGCTGTTCCCGGCCCATTTTTTTATTTTTATTTTTGGTCCTCCTGGATAGGATCTGATTAGTCATGCAAAATTGCAGCCCCTTTAAATACAACTGTGGTCAACCTTCTCCAGCCTGTAAGACAGCTGCTGGACCATTTTTTGTGCTGGAGAGAGAGAGAGAGAGAGAGAGAGAGAGAGAGAGAGAGAGAGAGAGAGAGAGAGAGAGAGAGAGAGAGAGAGAGAGAGAGGGAGAGAGAGAGATGCTCAGCTTGCATTCCAACCATCAGCACTGCTGGGAGTTAAATCTAAGAGCAGAAAAAGTCAGGAAGTCTAACCATCGTGATCCGCAAGCTCGTTTGTCTATATTAGCATGCTTGTGTGTGTGTGTGTGTGTGTGTGTGTGTGCGGGTGTGTCCGTGTGTGTCTCAGCAACAGCTGTGCCATTGTTTTAATTGGGATAATTACAGTGGTCCACAAATAGAACATTAACCTTTAGTCAGTCTGCTCATTGTGCGGGTTGGAAGGGAGGGAAAGGAACGACGGAACGGCGAACCCGAGAGAGGAGGAAAAATCGGGCGGAAGCATTGCCAGATGCAACCCCCTCCGAGTTTTCAGGAATTGCCAGTTCTCCTCGGGCTGAGACGCATGTCTCCTGCGCATCCCAACGCTGAAGTGGTCCTATTTCTATTTCTATTTCTATTTCTATTTATGTTATGTTATTTTATTTATTTTTTTTAAAAAAAGGGTATTTGAGGCTTTCTGCTGAAAATGGATCAAAATGAAGTGGTGATTTAAGATTAAGGATAACCTTTATTGTCCTTGTTTACGGACAACAACACTTGTTGAGGACACTTGGCCAGTGGTGGGATTCAAATAATTTAACAACCGGTTCTCTGCCCTAATGATTTCTTCCAACAACCAGTTCACCAAATTGCTCAGAAAATTAACAACCGGTTCTCCCGAAATAGTGCGAACCGGCTGAATCCCACCACTGCACTTGGCCCACATTAAAAATGAAATTCTGTGGCCTGCTCTCAAAAGAAAGTATATACGCATATCACACACACACACACACACACACACACACACACACACACACACGCATCCAGGGGTGGGCTTCAAAAATTTTAGTAAGGGGTTCTCTGGGTGGGCATGGCCATGATGAGCATGGCCTAGTCAGCATCCTGCACCATGGTGGAGGGGGTGTTTTTGCTCTCCCCAGGCTCCGGAGGCATTCCTCAAGCCTCCAGGAGGGTGAAAATGGCCTCCCCAGGCTCCAGAGGCCCTCTGGAGGCTGGAAACAGGCTCGTTTTTGGCCTTCCCGAAGTTCCGGTAGGCCTGTTTTTCGCCCTCCCTGAGCCTCCGCACGTGCCCTGCACTTACCTCACATCCAAAATGGGCCACGTGGGGATTCCTGGGAAGGGAGGGGTGGGCGGGGCCAGCCAGGAGTGGGATTTGGGAGTTCTCCGAACTGCACAGAATCTTAGCTAGAGGTTCTCCCGAACCCTTGTGAACCCCCAGCAGCCCACCCATGAATATATCCTTTGAGATCTTCCCAGCCGGCTTCCGATAAGTGCAATCAAAGGGAGTGGGGGAACTGGATTCTCTTAACAACCATGTAATTCACTTAACAACTGCCTTGATTCGCTTAACAACCATGGCCAAAAAAAAAAAGGTCATAAAATCAGACGCAGATCATTTAAACAACCAGCTTGTTTAGGAACAGAAATCCGGATCTCAGTTGTGGTTGTGAGTTGAGGGACCTCTACCTGTAAAAACATGGTCTCGTTTCAAATCCATCTTTCGTGTTGTGTGCAACGGAAATGTGTTTATCTCCTTCTACGTGTACTTATCCTCTGCAAGTTCTGTGTTGTTTTCCAGAAGGACCTTTTCGTCTCTCTATTCCGCCTCCCGTAAAACTCTTTATTTCCCTCACACCAAAGTATCTCCAGCATCATTAGCATAAGTCACTCCGATGATCTTGGCCTATTTCAAAGAACCCTTCAGATCCAACGGAAAGAAGTTTTTAACTCATCTCTCTGCGCTTCAGATCTTTGTCAAGTGGCCCCGTTCAAAGCCTTTTTTTAAAAAAAAAAAAACAGAAAAAGAAATAATAACACAGAAGCGTTTATGAAGCTTTCGTTTTCCAGCGTTACTCACCTCTGTCTGTCTTTGGGAGGCTGGGAGAGGAGAAGACATGCAAGATGACGGTGTGAGAAGTTGTGTCCCAATATCCTTGATGCAACACAAATCTTCGTTTTGGGAAGATTGTTCCTTCCCGTTGTGATTGGAATCTCAAACAAGAGTTAACAGCATGGTGGTCAAAAGAAGATTATTTTTTTTTATTTTGATAAATGTAGGATCCTTTAGAACACTTGGTCTGTCTGTCTGTCTGCCTGCCTGCCTGCCTGCCTGCCTGCCTGCCTGCCTGCCTGTCTATCATCTATCATCACCTATCATCCATCTATCTATCTATCTATCTATCTATCATCCATCCTTCATCATCCATCATCCATCATCTATCTATCTATCTATCTATCTATCTATCTATCTATCTATCTATCTATCTATCTATCTATCTATCTACCATCTATCACCTATCACCTATCATCATCTATCATCTATCAATCTATCTATCTTTCATCTATCTATCTATCTATCTATCTATCTATCTATCTATCTATCCTCCATCTATCTATCTATCTATCTATCTATCTATTTATCTTCCATCTATCTATCTATCTATCTATCTATCTATCTATCTATCTATCTATCTATCTATCTATCATCTTCCATCATCCATCATCCATCCATCCATCTATCTATCTATCTATCTATCTATCTATCTATCTATCTATCTATCTATCTATCCTCCATCCATCTATCTATCTATCGATCGATCTATCATCTATCTATCTATCTATCTATCTATCTATCTATCTATCTATCTATCTATCATTCCATTGACTCATGCCTCCAGAAGTTGTGAATTCTCCAACACTGGAGGTTTTTAAGAAGAGATTGGATAACCATTTGTCTGAAGTGGTGTAGGGTTTCCTGCCTAAGCAGGGGGTTGGACTAGAAGACCTCCAAAGTCCCTTCCAACTCTCCTATCCTATCCTATCTACCCTCTCTAACTCTACCTATCTTTTCTCTTTCTCTTTCCCTTTCCCTTTCTCTTTCTCTTCCTTTTCCTCTTTCTCTCTCTCTCTCTCTCTTTCTCTTTCTCTCTCTCTCTCTTTCTCTTTCTTTCTCTTTCTCTTTCTCTCTCTTTCCCTCTTCTCTCCCACTCCCTCCCCCCTTCCCCAGCCTACATGGTACAACTGAACACCTTGGTTCTTCACAATTTGCAGATGGTATCTGTCTACAAACGACAAACCGTTTTGTTCAGGATGTGTCTCCCTGAAAGATGTTGATGACTGTAGAAAGACACGCAGAGCCTGGGGGCCGAGTCAAGAGAGGAACCAGCCCAGAATCGTTATGTTCCCATGAAGAGTCTAAATCCAACCCTCTTGAATTCCATTGACCCTTTGTTAGTGTTAAACAGTCAGTTGACCTGATTCTGGCCTGAGCAAATAAATCAGCTTAACTGGAACGTAACATGTGGTCCCGATTCTTGGCATCTGACATGACTTTTGCCCTTCATTACTCAGCTATGGGAGAAGGCTGTTGGCTGGAGAACTGCAGCTTGGCTTGGCATGTGAGTTGTAGATCAGCCTTGTAACATTTTGCTCTTTATTAATGACCTACTGGAAGAGCAGCCTTGGGAGTCTTCCATCAGCACGTAGCTAGGCAGTTATTTCCTACGGATATCCTACGTTTGCTAATAGGGCTTTCGTAAATTAAGAGGACCTGCTGAAACCGTGCTGGCAGTGGGAACTGATGGCTATTTACATTAGCCCACTCTTCCTCTTCCTAAATACGAGCAGGTTGTCTGGTAAAGATCGAACCTCTTGACAAGCGAACGCAGCAAGAAGGAAAGTCTGAAGGGAAATGGCTTCACGGATTCCTGAAACCAGGGGCGGGGGAAGGCGGACCGCAGCACGGTTGAACCAATCACAATATTTGCTCGTTTTTGATTCTGTGGTGATCAATAATTTAGCTGGGAAGAATTAACCTGTCTGCTCACTGGAATCAAGAGATGGTTGCCATCTATTTTAAATGATTCCGTTCCTGGAAGTCTTCTGGCAAACTTCAGGAACTAGGATGAGTTGGTTGGGTTACAAGGACCGATTAAAATCTCTTGTTGAAGAATGAACATGAATTCTCAGTTTGCTTGCAAAGAGAGAGTCGTTGATTTACAATCATGATTGGGATTAGATGGTTTTCCTGTGAGTTATGCCCAATTTTATGGACCTGTTTTTGCCACAGTGGTTAAGCGAATCCCACTGTTGTTAAGCGAACCCAGATTTTTTTTCATTGACTTTGCTTGTCAGAAGCTGGATGAGAAGGTTAAATATGGCGATTGTGTGACTCCCGGGATGCTACAACCATTTTAAGCACATGCTGGTTGCCAAGTGCCAGAATTTTGATCCCGTGCTGTGACCATGATAAAATAAAATAAATATAATGTCATTGTCAGGGTTCCAAGTAATAGATCCATAGCAAAGCAAAACTTCGAGGCAGGTAGATTCCTCAAAGAGTAGCTTTATTGGAAATATCATATTGGCACATCAGTGGTGGGTTTCAACATTTTTTACTGCCGGTTCTGTGGGCATGGCTTGGTGGCCATGGTGTGGCTTGGTGGGCGTGGCAGGGGAAGGACACTGCAAAATCTCCATTCCCACGCTACTCCAGGGGAAGGATACTGTAAAATCTCCACTCCAGGGGAAGGATACTGCAAAATCCCCATTTCCTTCCGATCAGCTGGGACTCGGGAAGCAGGGAATAGATGGGGGTGGGGCCAGTCAGAGGTGGTATTTACCTGTTCTCTGAACTACTCAAAATTTCCGCTACCGGTTCTCCAGAAGTGGTCAGAACCTGCTGAAACCCACCTCTGTGGCACATATCTGGTGACAACCGACCAGAGTGTTCCTTGGTTTTCATCTAATTAAAAGTGAAATTTTTTCTCCTCAATCCCAA
Organism: Pantherophis guttatus; assembly: GCF_059756535.1. Classification (NCBI taxonomy): domain Eukaryota; kingdom Metazoa; phylum Chordata; class Lepidosauria; order Squamata; family Colubridae; genus Pantherophis; species Pantherophis guttatus. Next base: position 17,689,318 of record NC_142076.1, on the reverse strand, counting down.
ACCATCAGTCCCATGGCCCTATCAAAGCAGCATCTGCTACTCTGGTGACATAACTCCTCCTCCCTCTGTCCAGGTGTAAGAACATCTTTTGTTCACAAGAGAAAGTATTTTATTTTGACTACACAACCCCAGCTCTCTCTAATCCCCCCTCCCTATCCCTCAGCTCCAGTGTGGTAACACTGAAGCTCCAAGATGGCTTCGGCCAGGATCAGCTTCTGGGTTGACAGTCATGTGATCACTAGAGGCCCCAGGAAACAGCTTTTCTACAATTGTTGCACCCAAGAAGAGCCTTGATAGTACAGTGGTTTAGTGCACCCTGTTATTAACACAGCTGCCTGCAATTTCTGCTGGTTCGAATCTCTCCAAGGCTCAAGGTTGACTCAGCCTTCCATCCTTTCTAAGGTAGGTGAAATGAGGACCCAGTTTGTGGGGGCAATAAGCTGACTTTGTATAAAAATATACAAAAGTATGAAGGCTATTGCTTAACGCATTGTAAGCCGCCCTGAGTCTCCGGAGAAGGGCGGCATATAAATCAAATTTAAAATAATAATAATAATAATATCTTCAGCAACCCGTAAGATGATATTTCCGCCATCTTGAAGAAAAGGAACTGTTGAGGTCGGCTCATTTGGGATCCAAGCTCCGTTTTTCCCCACCCAGGAATTTATTTATTTTTTATTTTATTTATTTACTTGTCAAACACATATAAGATAACAGATATAAGTATAAACATGATTATGAATACAGGATAAGGATACGAATAAATGGGGACAGTGGGACATGGATGGTAGGCACATTGCTGCGTTTATGCACACCCCTTACAGACCTCTTAGGAATGGGGTGAGGTCAACAATAGACAGTTTAAGGTTAAAGTTTTGGGGTTTTGGGGATGAAATCACAGAGTCAGGTAGTGCATTCCAGGCATTGATCACTCTGTTGCTGAAGTCGTATTTTCTGCAATCGAGTTTGGAGCAGTTTACCTTGAGTTTGTATCTATTGTTTGCTCATGTATTATTGAGGTTGAAGCTGAAGTAGTCATTGACAGGTAGGACGTTATAGCAGATAATTTTGTGTACTACGTTTAGGTCAGACTGAAGGTGGCGTAGTTGTAAATTGTCTAATCCCAAAATTTCAAGCCTGGTGGCGTAAGGGATTCTGTTGTGAGCAGAGGAGTGGAGGACTCTTCTTGTGAAATATCTCTGAACTTGCTCAATTGTA
>NC_142076.1:17650600-17683100 GCF_059756535.1 Pantherophis guttatus | reverse complement strand
CTTACTGTTCTCCATTTTCTTTTAACAAATTCATTCTTATTTATTTATAATAAGGAGACGACCTATTTTCCAAGAGACCCGAAGGCCAGACAAGGAACAATGGATGGAAACTGATCAAAGAGAGGTTCGACTTAGAAATGAGGAGAAATTTTCTGACGGTGAGAACAATCAACCTGTGGGACAGAAGTTGCCTTCACAAGTTGTGGGAGCTTCATCTCTGGAGGCTTTCAAGAAGAGACTGGACTGCCATCTGTCAGAAATGGTGTAGGGTCTCCTGCTTAGGCGGGGGGTTGGACTAGATGACCTACAAGATCCCTTCCAACTCTATTATTCGGTATTCTGTATTTAAAAGAAGGCCACTTCCTCCTACATGCCATTTTCATGTGAATGTTCCTCATATGCAATTTTTTTAAACCTGCTGTCCCCTAAATTTTTTATATAAATTTCCTACAGGCAATTTTTTCAAATGAAAGCTCTGCCAATATAAAATGTTTGATTTTTCAAAATCTAACTATTCCACTTTTTTAAAAAAACAGTATCTTTTCCCTGGATATGTTTTTACATGTTTAGATTTTTTAAAAAGCTATAAAATACCCAGAGTTATTCAGAAGCTGGGCCTCCTCGAAAATGGATTAAACAAAGAAATAAATTTATAATTCTTGGGGGGGAGGTTTTTTCCATACAAAATGGTAGGCAGTAGCAGACTCTGCTTAAGTTCGGCTGTTCAATTTAGTTCAGTCGCAAAATCAATGGGAAAGCCGGATTCACTTAACGACGATGGCAAGGAAGGTTGTAAAATGGGGCAAAGCGTCCTTACCAAATGTTTTCGCTAAGCGATGGCAATTTTGGGCTCTGTTGTGGTCGTTAAGTCGAGAACTACCTGTATAGATGAGGGGGGGGGAGTCACTTCCATAGTTACACAGTTTTTTTTCTCTTCCCAATTACGCATTCATGGTGGCTTCGTCTCCCCCATCAATTTACTCGCCCCGAAAACATAACGTAAAAGATTTGTAGGCTTTTTCTCTTTCAAGATCTTCCTACAACCACTTCCCTTCCTGCAACCATCCGTCGTCATTTGTCTTTTTGGCAAGCAATTTGGGCTGGCAGGCAATACACACACACACACACACACATATTACATACTTTTCCTTAATATGTGTATGTGTATGTGTGTGTGTGTGAGAGAGAGAGAGAATGTGGTTGTGTTGCGAGCCGTAACTAGCTCAAAAATCCAAAGAGAGTAAATTCATCCTTGGCTTTAATGATGTGTTCAAAGAGAGAGCCAAGTTTTCTTTCAGGCTTATTATTCTGTGATTGTAGCCTCGCCTAGGATGAAAAAGATATCAGGTGCCTTGAGTAAGGCTTAACTCAATTTATTCCACACACAGTAAAAACAATTTACCTGCTTTTATGTCGGTAAAGTAAATTTCAAAGCTGGGAGAGTAAGGTGCCAAAAAAAAAAAAAAAAGGATTTAGAGAAATTCATCCAGAGAAGCAACACAGAGAGAAAAAAAAATATTAATTCCTAAATCCTTTGAATCTAAGCTCCAGACATGCCTGTTTTAAAGAATAATGAAATGTTTTAATGGTTTAGTAAACACCGAGGCTTTATCGTTGATTAGCAGAGGAGGAATAATTTTAATAAGGGTTCCTCAGGAAAGGAAAAGCGCTTGTTGAGCTAATAAGGAAAGCTCGTAGATATCTAGTGAAGCCAATAATAATAATAATAATAATAATAATAATAATAATAATAATAATAATAATAATAATAATAATACCACTTTCTTTTCAGTTTCACTGGATCCTGGACTGATTTGATTTGCAATCCTGGTGAAATCTAATTCTAGCAAGTCATCAAAATCCTTCTAGGACAACGTTGACTGTCCCTTCCGTTTTCAGAACAGCTGGGCAGTGAAGACCTGTGACGCAAGTTAGCTGGTCACGAGGTCAACCCAACCTTGCTATTCTCAGATCATCTTTCATTGGTAAGTGGGTTATAGAGCTGGGGGGGGGGAGAGAGGAGAAAAAGCTAGACGGAATGATTGCCTTTCTGCTTCATAGCTTCCTCCTGTTCTCCCCGAGGCTGTCATGTCGAACGCGCTTGATCCAACAGTCTATAAGGAGAAGAGAATTATGACAAAGCCGGGTTTGGAGATGGAGAGGAGGAGGAGGAGGAGGAGGAGGAGGAGGAGGAGGAGGAGGAGGAGGAGGAGGAGGAGAAGGAGAAGAAGAAGAAGAAGAAGAAGAAGAAGAAGAAGAAGAAGAAGAAGAAGAAGAAGAAGAAGAAGAAGAAGAAGAAGAAGAAGAAGAAGAAGAAGAAGAAGAAGAAGAAGAAGAAGAAGAAGAAGAAGGAATCTTGACAGAATAACAGAGTCAGAAGGGACCTTGGAGGTCTTCTAGTCCAACCTCCTGTACCGTTCCTAAAGGTGCTTTCCCCTCCCCCCCCCCCCCCAAGAGGCAACTGGACTTTCTGGTTTTTCTTTGAAGACATTTCTCTTCTCCTCCAAGAAGCTGAAGAAGAAGCTCCAAGAAGCTTGATGAAGCTGAAGAAGCTTCTTGGAGGAGAAGTGAAATGTCTTCAAAAAAACCCCAGAAAGTCCAGTTGCCTCTTGGGGAAAAAAAGAAAGAAAATACCTCCGGGACAACCATGACCTGGATGGTTGAGAATCTCCATAGACACCTCTACTATTCCAGACAAAGAAGAGGGGATCAGCCTATTCTCCGAAGCACCAGAAGGCAAGACAATGGATGGAAACTAATCAAGGAGAGAAGCAACCTAAATCTAAGGAGAAATTTTCTGATAGGGAGAACAATTAACCAGTGGAACAACTTGGCTTCAGAAGTTGTCCGAGCTCCAACACTGGAGGTTTTTAAGAAGAGATTGGACAACTGGAATGGTATGAGGTCTCCTGCTTAGGCAGGCAGTTGTACTAGAAGATCTCCAATGTCCCTTCCAACTCTGATATTCTATTCGATGTTCCTATATCTAAGGACCTGCCCCAAAGAAGAAGGGGTCAACTTATTTTCCAAAGCACCAGAAGGCAGGACAAGAAACAACAGATGGCAACTAATCAAGGAGAGAAGCAACATAGGAATAAGGAGAAATTTCCTGACAGTGGGAACAATTAGTGGAACAAGCTTGCCTCCAGAAGTTGTGGGTGCTTCATCACTGGAGGCTTTTAAGAAGAAACTGGACAGCCACTTGTGTGGAATTGTCCAGGGCTTCTTGCTTGAGCAGGGGGTTGGACTAGAAGACCTCCAAGGTCCCTTCCGCTCTGTTATTCTATCCCCTGGGAGACAGATGCAAAAGGAATTTCAGCTCATTGGAGCCACTGACACTCACTTCCCATCCATCACCACTACCACCCCCCCGACATCTGCTAATTATAATTCAGTGAGACAAATGCTTTTGTTTGGGCTCCTTCTGTTAATTATATATAACCCGACATTCTTTTGAGAAGAAAGCTCAGCTTTGGTATTTGTCTGGACCTAAAAACGAAAGGAAGCTGTTGTATTTCATTTCATTTCAATCAGGATGGAAAGCCACTGAACATTGATGCAGAATAAGAACATCAAAAGAATTCTTGGATCGGCATTGAAGGCTTCGAAGAATTGTGGGCCATCCAGCCAAGGCAATTAAATAATAATAATAATAAAAAAAAAACTTTCCTTGTGTGTTCTTGGTTGCTTCGGTTAGCTCAAGATTTTACGAAATCCGTCTGAGGAAATTCACACGAACGGTTCTTGAAAAGGACAGAACAGAAACTGGAAGATTCTTTCAAGCTCTCCTACATGATTAAAACTGGTGATGCAGCTTTTTGAAATGATAATGATGATGGGGTTTAATATGAGTAGACAAAATTCAAGCTTGGGGATTATGCTGAATTACGACTCCTAAATTTCCCTGCAAATCTTGGTCTATGATTAAGTAAAGTGAAGAAACCTAGGTTGTCCACTTATGAGACCGTGTTTCTCAACCTTGGAAACGTGAAGATGATGGATGGACTTCAACTCCCAGAATTCCCCTGGCAGCCATGAATAATAGAGTTGGAAAGACCAGAAACATCATCCAATCCAGTGTCTCTCACCCTTGGTAACTTGAAGATGGGTAGACTTCAACTCCCAGAATTCCCCAGGCAGCCATGAATGATAGAGTTGGAAAAACCAGAAAGATCATCCAATCCAGTGTCTCTCACCCTTGGTAACTTGAAGATGGGTGGACTTCAACTCCCAGAATTCCCTAGCCAGCCATGAATGATAGAGTTGGAAAAACCAGAAAGATCATCCAATCCAGTGTCTCTCACCCTTGGTAACTTGAAGATGGGTAGACTTCAACTCCCAGAATTCCCCAGGCAGCCATGAATGATAGAGTTGGAAAAACCAGAAAGATCATCCAATCCAGTGTCTCTCACCCTTGATAACTTGAAGATGGGTGGACTTTAACTCCCAGAATTCCCCAGCCAGCCAATCTCACACTGCACAGCCAACCAATTGTGGCTTATTTTAAACTCATTTAATCTGGCACGGAGACTGCGGTTCTGAACACAATTATGGAGGTGGAGGGTAGGAATAATCTCTGGGAAGATGTAAGCATTGGAGACAATTGACAAGTCCTTCCAAGAGCTTTGTCTGTCTCAAAAAGAAGGGTAGGAATTTTACAACAGCTGGTATTTTTTTTCCCCTCTCCTCTTCAATAGTGCATTCTCTGCTCAGGAATGAAAGCAGCCCAGACTGGCAATGAAAAGCAAGCCTTTTTTTAAAAAGAAAAGAAAAAGAAAAAAGAAATGAGAATTGTGGCGAAGTTATTCTCTTTAATTAAAAATAATTCAGACTCGCTAGAGATGAAAGGCATGAACGTTTCAATATCACTCAACGCTATGTGATTATGTTTAAATCCAGCTAGGATGGTCCTTGAAATCAGGGTGTTCTCGACCTCTGGGCCACTCCAGGGCTGTGTACTATTCGCAACTGGGCCATGAGCTGGCACACACAGGCACCTGCGCAGCTCAACTCATGCGAGTAGCAGGCTGGCGCACACATGCAGCTCAATTTGCATGCGTGCCCGTGAGTGCATGCCAGGCCACCGCTCACACGAGTCGAGCTGCATGCATGGGTGTCTGCGGTAGCCTGCTGGTCACTTGGCCCAGTTCCAGTGGTGGGGTTCAGACAAACTGGTAGTTAAATTGCTGACAGGCCCTGCCCTGCCTTGCCCCTTCCAGGAGTCCCCACACGCCCCATTTTTTATTTATTTTATTTTAATTTAATTTAATTTGTATACCGCCCTTCTCCCAAAAGGGACTCAGGGCGGTGAACAGCCAAAATTAAAATACATACAATACAAAAAAAAGAGATTAAATCAATCGGCCTCCCAATTTAAAACCCCAAGTCTATAAAATTTTGAAATCCCATTAAAAACCATTTAGGCTAGGCCGGCTTGCTGGAATTAATAAGTTTTCAGGGCCTCACGGAAGGTCCGGAGGTCCGGGATCAGTCGTATTCCAGGGGGTAGTTCATGCCACAGGGCGGGTGCCCCCACAGAGAAGGCTCTCCCCCTGGGGGCCGCCAGCCGACATTGCCTGACCGATGGCACCCCGAGGAGGCCCTCTCTGTGAGAGCGTATTGGCCGGTGGGAGGTTATCGGTAGCAGCAGGCGGTCTCGTAAGTACCCTGGCCCTAAGCCATGGAGTGCTTTAAAGATGAGAACCAACCTGGCTCCCAGGTAAGTGCAGGGAGGCCTACTAGGCCCAAAACAGGGTGCAGGTGGAGTGCAGTGTATACCCCCCACCCTGCAGCCCATTTTCGCTCCCAGGAGGCTGCTGGGAGGCCTACTAGGGCCAAAACAGGGCGGGGAGTGTGTCCCCTCCCACGTCCCATTTTTGCTCCCAGGGGGGTGCAGGAGGCTGAGTGCTGTCTGTCACACCTCCTGGCCACGCCCACCATGGCCACACCCACCCAGCCAGTCATCAGGGCAGAGAACCGTTTGTTAAATTATTTGAATCCCACCACTGCCCAGTTCCCCTGTCTCCCCCCACCACCACCGCTGCCAGCCAGGCCGCCAAGTCCCCCAAAAAAGATAACATGAAGCTGATAAAATGAAGCTCATGAAAAGCTCTCAATAGTGAAGCGAACAAGATAAAGCGCTTAAAACAATTGTCAAGAGTGTGTTCCCGTAACAACTTGGTTGGGAAAGTATCTGTAAGAACCTCTCTTCCCCCCCAACCCCCCCATTCTCACTGAAGCCTGACCAGCATGGAAAAAAAAAAGTTGGCTTATGGAAACCTCATAATATCACTTATCCACTGAGCCAGCCACCTGATGACTGACAACTTTAATTTCAGCGTGAAATTGGCTGAGTAACTACTGGAACAGCCATCCGTTTTGACAGAAGTGGTCCAAACGACTTCAGGAGATATTTGCCACCACAAATGTCTCAAGTCGGCAACCTGGCTGGCAAAATGCCCAGAGGGGGGAGACAGGAAATGTTCACATCCTATAGGTAGTCTTTGACTTACAACCAAGGGTGAAATGCTCCCAGTTCAGACCGGATTGCCCGATCCGGTAGCAATGGCGGTGGGTGGTTCGGAGAACCGGTAGCAAAAATCCCTGTGTGCCCCCCCCCCATGCCCAGCTCAGCCATGCAATCATCAGAGGCTTTTTTTATTATTATTTTTAAAAGTATTTTTTCTACAACTTCTTCGGCCAAAAAAAAAAAATGCTTTTAAAAGTAAAAAAAAAAGCCTCTGATGATCACGCCGCTCAGCTGGGATCATCAGAGGCTTTTAAAAGCATTTTTTCTACAACCTCTTCGGAGGTTGTAGAAAAAAGTGTTTTTAAAAGAAAAAAAGCCTCTGCCGACCAGACAACTCAGCTGGGATCGTCAGACGCTTTTTAAAGCATTTTTTTTTACAACCTCTTCGGCCGAACCTCCAGCAACCCACCCCTGCCTGTAACATGTCCTGTCTTTCTGGTGGGCCAAATGGCTATAACAGGGGAAATGTTGTCCTGAAGAGCCTTGGTAGTACAGGGGTTTAAGGCACCCTGTTATTAAGCTGGTTATTAAGACCAGCTGCCTGCAATTACTGCAGGGTTCGAATCTCGCCAAGGCTCAAGGTTGACTCAGCCTTCCATCCTCTCTAAGGTGAGTAAATTGAGGACCCAGTTTGTGGGGGCAATAAGCTGACTTTGTATAAATATACAAAAGGATGAAGGCTATTGCTGAGCGCATTGTAAGCCGCCCTGAGTCTTCGGAGAAGGGTGGCATATAAATCAAATTAAAAAAAAAAAATAACCTGGCCCCAAGCCATGTAGGGCTTTAAACATTGCCCCCTCCCCCAATGTCTAATACAGGGGTGGGCAACAAATGCCTCACCCGATGAGCAGTGGTCCCACGTTTTGAAGTTTGGGGCCCTCTGAAGCCCTCCGTCAGTACAATGCAAACATGGCAACTCATTTGGTTATCACCTTTAGAGCGCTCCATGGCTTAGGACTGGTTATCTACGGGACCGCCTGCTACCACCGATAGCCTCCCACCGGCCAGTACGCTCCCATAGAGAGGGGCTCCTCCGGGTGCCGTCAGCCAAACAATGTCTACTGGCAGCCCCTAGGGGGGAGAGCCTTCTCTGTGGGGGCACCTACAATCTGGAACAAGCTCCCCCTGGAGATACGGAGGATCCCGGATCTGCGCACCTTCCGTCGCACACTCAAGACTTTTTTATTTCATCAAACTGGCCTGGCCTAAATCTTTTCCCCTTTTAAAATGTAAATTTTAATTTGTTTTTAAATTATTGGGTATTTTAAATTTGTCTCAGCCAAATTATTTAATTTGTTTTTATTCTATTTTAAATTTTTGTATTTATGTGTTTTATTTTGTGGCCGTTCACCGCCCTGAGTCCTTCGGGAGTAGGGCGGTATATAAATTCAATAAAAACAAAAAACTTCTTTGTACATTGCCAAAGCACTTCTTTGTTCTCTTTACAACATAAAGTTAATTCAGATGTTTTGAGTTTCTAGTAGACTAAACACACTCATTGCATGTTTGTTTATTTTTAAAAAAAATCTATTTGGCAGTAGGTCCGAAATTATCCGCCATGCTTGCTTTGTGGATGTTACAAGCTACACACAGGGGTAGATGCAGGAATACACACACACACACACACACACAGAGAGAGAGAGAGAGAGAGAGAGAGAGGGAGGGAGGGAGGGAGGGAGGGAGGGAGGGAGGGGGAGGGGGAGAGAGAGAGAGAGAGAGAGAGAGACCAGTTGTGAAGGATGAATTTTCTCGTAAAGGAAAGTGCACAAGCTAAGTGCAAACAGATTGATGATGCCTGAGAAGAACCCAGAATGAGATTCTTGGCTAAAGAAGACCTAACCATAATCTGGGTCAAACAAGAATAACAGTGGGAGAAATGCTCATACCAAACTGTGCTGAAGGCTGAAGTTTTAAAATATTTAAGAGGCTCAAAATGGTTGACCCAGTCTCCTGCCTAACAGCATCATTCCTGCGCTCCTCTATCTTCTTCAGATGTCAAGGGTGACTTTGCCCCTCTTCTCCAGACGCAGATCCTAGCTGGAGAGGGGGAGGGTCAACCCCCAAATCCCCAATTCACATCATCTCATCTTCTTCAGCAGTCACCGAAAAGCACAAAAATGGTATTTCAATGGTCCTGGAATTCCAGAAACAACTATCAAATATTTATAGGCCTATATGCCACATGCCCTATTTTAAATTTCAACCCTAAATAATTTAGTAGCTTTATGGGGTGGGTGGTGCGTGGAGGGGGAGGGGGCTGAGGAATGAAATCAGAGGAAACCTCAAGGAGACGGCTTGAATTGGCGAAATTAAATTTGCTAGAAGCTTATGATAACACTCTCATTTTTCCTGCCTGACTTAAGAAGTCTGGATGAACATCATCCATTGGGGATGAAAAATAACATAATACAATAATACAAACCCAAATCTGAAAGTTTCCAGGTTTTCCCCACCCAAGTGAAAGTTCAAGTCCCTGCCCAGCGCCCTCATGTCCATCACATGTTCCAATCATCCACCGTCCAAACTGGAGACACCTCCCAGTCATCCGACTCCAGGTGCCAGGGCAATGCGTCCTTGACTCTCTGAGAAAGGATTATTATTTTGACTACATACTACATATCACCCATACTCTATGCAACCCTTTCTCCCATTTTCCCACAGAAGAATATGTGGCAGGCCTGAAGGCAGTGGGACTAAATCCCTAGAAACAGCAAAGACGTATGACAGAATGTCATGTGGTTAATCTAATCTCCTGAACAATCCTGTTTCAATTTCCTTGGAAGGAGGGAGTCAGAGAAAAACAGAGATTGCCTTTTAATGAAGCATTTGGGGTTGATGACGTCCACGTTTCATTACGCAGTAGCTAAGCTGCAAGCAAGCAGCTAGGCGATGAGTGGATTGCCAATCAATAAATGAAATGGAGATTGTTACACCAAATTTGGGGAGAAAAGAAGCTTGTGGGAGGAACCAAGAGTTCCATGCTTGGTGACAGAGGGAGATTATGTTCCTGTTGACTAATTTCCCACCGCAACCTTCAGTGAAGACTTCCTGGGGAATAATCAGCAGTGTCTCTATTCAGATGACCTTTAAAGTTGAGATGGAGAAGAGTTGAGTGTTTATGGCAGATTCATTTGGATAGCAAGTATTGAATCTCCGTTTCTTCTTCTTCTACCAGCCCATGCATGGTGACAACTTTGTGGCCTCTGTCTCGTTCAATGCAACACTATCTTTGAACCTACATGGCATGTTTAGCAAATCACTGTGAGGTCATTCCTCAAATCACACCAGTTGAGATGGGCATCACAACAGCTGATGCCGGCAGCATTTGCGCAATGACATCATCCTGTTTATGTCATCATGCATGATTCCTTATCTCCATTCCTGTAGATACCTATGAGCCATTGTTTCAGCTGAATCCCCGTGCTCAACATAAGATCTCCAGAAAGGATGAAACAATAGCAGGAAAGGTGATTCTCCTGTTCTTGTTTGACAAGTAAGCCTCCATCCACTCATCATTCTATTGGATGATAGTTAAGCTTCCCTTAGTGGTAAGTTTAACTACTTAAACATTTTTGAGGGTTGGAGGAAAGGTGACAGCTGGAGAAGTAAGAGCCCAACCCTGAAAATAAAACTTTATGCAAGAATCTGGTATGTGTGGTCATTCAACCTCTACTTTTTACTGAAACAGATTTTGTCATACACACACACACACACACACCAATGGTGGCCAATGGATCCACACACCATTCAAATCAGTAGGTTGAGTTCACACAAACTAAACCTCAATCAACAAAACACAATTGCTGTCTTCACATAACATGCTACCGTATGTCCGTGCTGTTTTCTAATGAATGTGAAGACAATAACTGAATTGCACAATGGGTTGAACTACATATTACTCATCCCCCTTTTAACCTGGTTTAGCATCTTTGCGGTATATTTGCATTTGTTTTAATAAGCAGTTATGAACTCCCATTTTGTTATTTAGCAGAGAACCAAGGTGATGCAAAGTAACCAGTCCACTATTTGTGGCGAGTTTGATATCTTTATCAAAACCTTTCTTCTAATTTTCTCCTAAATAATATATGCTAAGGGTTACTTTTTCCTTTCCCCCCCCCCTCCAAATAGTGGTGGGTTGCCCCCGGTTCAGACCGGTTTGCAAGAACCGGTAGTAAAACCGTCGGGAAGCTCCGCCCACTGACCCGGACATCATCATAGGTGATCTGTGCATGCGCAGAAGCTTCTGCGCATGTGCAGAAGAGCGAGAGAGTGCGCATGGATGCGATGCGAACCGGTAGTAAAGGTAAGTAGAACCCTCCCCTGTCTCCAAACTATCTGAAAAGCAACGTTGTCTCCTAAAATCATGAAACGGATTTTTAATTTAGTCCCAAAATGAAAGAAAATAGTGACCTCGTTTCTGAGGTAATAATTTTTATATAACACATGGGGTGAAGAGAGAGAGGGGGGGAAAGAGGGGGGGGAAAGTGAAATGAATTAAATTATACATCTAACAAGCATAAACACAAGTCTGCCCCCAGCAAACACAACTCAGTTGTTCAAAGAGACAAACGTTATTGAAAGCTTTTATCTCTTTAGAATTCCAAGTATGAGATAAATCTCCCTTCTTTGGTGCTTAAAGCAGTCCGTATGAATGTACAGATCTTATTTTTTAAGAAACAGAAAAATGAAAAGCAGCCCCCTTGCTTTTTTTTCCTGAGAGGTCACAAGCTATGAGAATGGAAAGTCCCACCAAGGTAAACAAATGCACAAAGGCAGTTCTCCAACTTTCGTAACGCCTGAACGGATCGGCTGAAGTGCAGCGAGCGGCATTTTGAGCCGAAGATGGTGAAGGCTGTGAAGCAACTTGATGGAAAACATTTCGGTTCCAAATTGGATTCTATCTGTAGTATATTTTGCAAACAATCTGCAGCGCGTGGGAAACCCTTAAGAACGGCTTCTAAAATCTTATATGTCTTTTCATTTAGCCAGAAGAAGATCTGCAGACTTTCAAAAACAGTCTTCATGTCTCAACGTTCTGCTTTGCTACCGTATTCCCGATCAATGGATATTTCGGTCCTGCGCAAGGAGCATTTTCCAAAGGCCTGATGTATTTCCATTTTTATTGTTTGAAGTTCAGGGGAGGGTGCCTCATCAAAGCAGCAAAGCTACTTTCAATTATTGAAAGACGTTCGGCTTGCTGATGTTCCATTTTTGCGCCATGAAAATTTTAAGGAACTTGTAAAGCGTCGCTGGTGAAATCAATCTTAGCCTGTCTCTGAGAACGAGAAAGTGAGGATTGGCATGACTGCCTGAAGCTCTGATCCTTGATGAATGGAGGCGAATCTACTTGTCCCGGGATAATGTTGCAGGATCCCAATGTGGGTCAGTCGCCGAAACCAGAGTATTGTGGCCTGTTGGTCACTAGCCCCTTCAGTAGCCAAATCAGAGGAGGAGGAGGAGGAGGCGTGGGAGTCAGGATCAGCATCAAGGCATCCTGAGAGCTCCAAGGGGGAAGAGGGAATGGAGCTGGCAGAGAGAGAGAGAGGCAGAGCCTGGGCCATCCGTCAGCCCTCAGATGGAGAGTCAACAGCCCCCAGCTCTGGAGGTGGCTGATGAGGAAGAGGAGGAACAGCTGGGTTCAATGCCTGATGCACAGATGCACAGAAGGCAGAGGAGAGGAGAGCAGTGGAAATCTATGGGCCAGTCCTTGGGATGGAAAAGCCACCACTGCTAGCTAAGCCCCACTCTAGCTCTAGGGATAAAAGGCAGGGGGTGGAGATGAATCGATGTGGCAGACAACTATTCATCTTCTGACTCAGGCTTGGACTCGGACTCGGACTCGGATTCTGTGAGTCAGTTGCCAAGTGTCTGAATTTTGATCACGTGACCATAGGGATGCTGCAATGGTCATCAGTGTGAAAAACAGTCATAAGATTATTTTTTTCAGTGCCATTGTAACTTTGAACAGTCACTAAATGAACTGTTGAAAGTCCAGATGTCAGCACTTCAAATTACATTCGTTCCAGTGCTGACATAAGGAGGAGAAGAGGGGGCAGCTGGCAAGAGGACGCTTGACTCTTCACCTACTTATTTTCCCTGAAGATAATATCTCCTAGGAGATGGGTTGGGAGGGGGAACATTCCTGGGAGCTGAAGTAATAGATATGGGGAGAGTGATTTGGAAGATGGCCAATGAGACGCAGAGAATTGGGGAACGGAAAGGGAAGGTTTGGGGTCAGGAAGTCAGTGTTGGCTTCGGGGACAGGTTGTTGTGCTTAAATAAATGAAAGATTTCTTCAAAGACTATCTGTTTGGAAAATGCAATTTATTTGAGACGATATCGAAATGTGACACCATGATTACACGGAGAGAGAGAGAGAGAGAGAGAAAGAGAGAGAGAGAGAGAGAGAGAGAGATCAATTTTCTTGCTTTTCAAACATTGGAATACCCTCTACCCAGTCTACATGACAAGCATTTTCCAAATCAGGGGGGAAAAAGTCAAGAACATAATGTTCACGACCACCGTATTCCACTAATACATCAGTCATCGTTTGATGTCCTTCAAAATATTTCTGATCTTCTAACCGAACCGAGAAGAGCCCACTTCATTTTTTTTCCCCCACGGGGTGAAACTGAAATTAAGAAAAGAGACATTCTATCCAAGAGCAACATAATTCCTAATCCAGATGTCCTCTGGGGTGTTTGTTAATTCTTCGTCAAAAGATGAGGCGGTGGCTGAAGTGAGAAAGCCACAATAGCTTGGCAGCTGCTGTTAATTCTCTCCCCACTTCAGTGCTTCTTTACTCTTCTGCTTGCCAATTGCTCAAGACACACGGCCTTAAAGAGCTGAACGTTGAGCCATGTTGATGTCACCATTCATGCCGTGCCAACCTGTTGGATCTTAAAATAGAAAGGCACCTCATTCCAAGAGTTGGCACGGATTAGCCAAACGATTCCATGCTGTTCCAATCGGGTGCGAAATCTTGCAAAAACCAGATTGCGCAAGAAGCTCAGCTGGTTTCCAGCATTACTCAGAAAGACGATGAGGTCATGTTTTAGAAGTGCCTCAGAAACTGACCGCCACGGCACACGGGCGCTTCCGTTCCACAGCTACAGGTCAAAAATGTTCTGTAGACAATAAAGTCTTTTCTTGCTGCGTCCTGATTTTTGACAAAGGAAGATATCGAAGCAGTAGATAGATTTCTGCCTTGAGGAGAATGCATCAACAGCAGTCAGGAAATATACCACGGGCTGGAACTTAGTAGGATAGCAATGAAAGCCTTGGAAAAGGATATTCAGACGCCGTGAGGTGTCTACAGCTTGCTGGCTGGGGGGATTCTGGGAGTTGAAGTCCATGCTTCATGAAGGGGCCAAAAATGAGAAACACTCATCTACGAAAATCAAAATTGTGCAGGCCATAGCTTTCATTGGGACACTTTATGGAAGTGTAACAGGGGTGGGTTCTAAATTTTTTTACTACTGGTTCTGTGGGCGTGGCTTATTTTGTAGGTGTGGTTGGATGGTCATGTGACAATTCTTTAGGATTTAGCAGAGGTACTGGTCTACCAGGCTTTTAACTGTTTGCAGAGCTGTACCGGTCTACTTGTTTATTTTTGCAGGCACCGGTCTACTCATATATTTTTGCAGGCACCGGTCTACTCATGTATTTTTGCAGGCACCGGTCTACTCATGTATTTTTGCAGGCACCAGTCTACTCATGTATTTTTGCAGGCACTGGTCTACCCATTTATTTTTGCAGGCACCAGTCTACTCATTTGTTTTTGGAGGCATTGGTCTACCACCAAACTGTCTTTTATCACTGATCAGCTGTAGGGTGGCCCTTTGAAGCTCCGCGGCAAGAGTTTAAACAGTTTTTTTCCTTATAGCCCATCAGCTGGGACTCAGGAGGCAGCAATAGATTGGGGGTGGGGCCAAATAAAAGGTAAGAATCACATGGGGGGGTAGGGGGGCGGGGGAGGCAGAACCGGTTCGGTGACATCATATCGTCACCGCTACCGGCTCGGCAGAACCGGGCCAAACCGGGAGGAACCCACCACTGAAGTGTAAGCTGAACTCCAAAGAGGTGAGATAGGAATATGGACGCTTTGGTGTTGGGAAATGGTAATAGAATAATAGAATTGGAAGGGACCTTGAAGGTCTTCTAGTCCAACCTTCTGCTTGAGCAGGAGACCATTTATCATTTCAGATAAATGGTTGTCCGATCTCTTCTTAAAACCCTCCAGTGTTGAAGCATCCACAACTTCTGAATCCAAGCTGTTCCATTGCTTAATTGTTCTCCCTGTCAGGAAATTTCTCCTTATTTCTAGATTGGATCTCTTCTTGATTACTTTTCATCTGTTGCTTCTTGTCCTGCCTTCTGGTGCTTTAGAGAATAGGTTGTCCCCTCTTCTTTGTGGGAGCCCCTCAGATATTGGAACACTGCTATCATGTCACCCCTACTCCTTTGTCTCATTAAACTAGACGTACCCAACTTCTCCAACCATTCTTCATATGTTTTAGCCTCCAGCCCCCTAATCAGAGGTGGTATGCATCAGGTTCTGATGAGTTCTGGAGAACCGGTAGCAGAAATATTGAGTAGTTGGGAGAACCGGTAAATACCACCTCTGACTGGCCCCGCCCCCATCTATTTTCTGCCTCCCGAGTCCCAGCTGATCAGGAAGAAATGGGGGTTTTACAGTAACCTTCCTCTGGAGTGGGGCCAGAATGGAGATTTTACAGTATCCTTTCCCTGCCACACCCACCAAGTCACGCCTACAGAACCGGTAGTAAAAAAATTTGGATTTCACCACTGGGCCAAATCCTTAGAACATAGAATAACAGAGTTGGGACCTTGAGGGGGTCTTCTAGTAATCCAACTTCCTACTTGAGTCAGAGACCCTTGAAGTCTTCTGATCCTCATCCTATATATGGGTGTCGGAATCCTAATTAAACCTCTGAGTTGTTCATGACTGCAGTAGCCTTGGGACGATGATGCTCCTTCTAAGACGCTCATGTCATCACAAAGTATTTTTTTTATTAACTGAATGTTTTACGACAAATAAGATTGTCTTCTTCATTTCCTCTCTTTCGGTTGCATTTCTCATGCTGATTTTACTTAGTGTCTTCGGCTGACATAACTATCTCCCAAGAATCGTGGGGAACTTGATGACTAAAATCAATTTAAAACAAAAGCAGAAAATATTTCTCGACATGAAAAATTTATGGCCGGGAATTGAGCTGTTTCAAAACAAGACGCATCGAAGTGCGGAATATCAATTGGGTTTTCTGATTTTATTTTATTTTTCCCCCCCTCCCCCCCCTCCTTTCTTTATCCCACAGATTATGGAGATGTCAAATAGTAAATTCTAAAGATCTCTTTGAATCTCATGACATAAGCAGACAGAAACCCTGTAAACCGAAGCCGCATTTCAGCTGTCGTATTGATTTTGATTGGGGACGGATGAAAATTGCTGTGCAAGGAAAGATTATTGGGAGTCAACCCCCTTTTGGACTGTTATTTAGCAGGAAATGGCCTGGAGGGGGCGGCTTCAGACATACACACATCCTTGCAAAGCTGCTCCTTAAAACTGGCCACGCATTCCTAATGTAGTTGATATTTTTCCCAGGTGATTGCAATGCCAGGTTGCTCGCGAGCTTGTTGCTTCGGATGGTTGCCTGGCACCTGCTGAGGTTAGATTAACGTGCCACTGAATCGTGACAAATTGTTGTGGCAGTGTCTGTAGATCTGGGCTGATCTTGAGGGGTAGGGGGTAGACTCCAGCCCTGATGATACGCTCCCAAGAAGAATGAAGCAATCAAGGGGGCTAGGAACGCTGGGAGAACGTTGATAGAAGTGTTGGGATGGGGCGACGGGCGCCTCTTTAAGATAATGACAGCTGGCAGGATGTGATAAAGCATCATCCCCAGCTTGAAACAAGGAGAGAGAATCCCCCCTCCCCACATTCTAACTCTTCAGGTGATGCTCAAGTTAGAACAAAAGTCACTCTCGCAAACAAAGGTAAATATAGGCAAATACAGGATAATGTTTCAGGAGCCAATCAGGAGTCTGTCACCAGGACCAAAAGTTTATTCTTCCAAGGAAACAGTTAATGGCTTGATAGCCAGTCATCAACACTCCAGTTAATAACCAAAAGGATACACACAACCAAGAACCAGATAAATACAATTCATAGAAAAGCCGAGAGAGAGAGACATAGAGAGACATAGAGAGACAGAGAGACAGAGAGAGACAGAGACAGAGAGAGAGAGACAGAGACAGAGACAGAGACAGAGAGAGACAGAGACAGAGAGAGACAGAGACAGAGACAGAGAGACAGAGAGAGACAGAGACAGAGAGAGAGAAAGAGAGAGACAGAGAGAGAGAGAGAGACTGACAGAGAGACAGAGAGACAGAGAGAGACAGAGACAGAGAGAGAGAAAGAGAAAGAGAAAGAAAGAGAGAGACAGAGAGAGAGAGAGAGAAAGAGAGAGACAGAGAGAGACAGAGACAGAGAGAGAGAGAGAAAGAAAGAGAGAGACAGAGAGAGACAGACAGAGAGAGAGAGAAAGAAAGAGAGAGACAGAGAGAGACAGAGAGAGACAGAGACAGAGAGAGAGAGAAAGAAAGAGAGAGAGAGAGAGACTGACAGAGAGACAGAGAGACAGAGAGACAGAGAGACAGAGAGACAGAGAGACAGAGAGACAGAGAGAAAGAAAGAGAGAGAGAGAGAGAGAGAGAGAAAGAAAGAAAGAGAGAGACAGAGAGAGAGAGAGAAAGAAAGAAAGAGAGAGACAGAGAGAGACAGAGAGAGACAGAGACAGAGAGAGAGAGAGAAAGAAAGAAAGAGAGAGAGAGAGAGAGACAGAGAGAGAGAGAGACAGAGAGAGACAGAGAGAGAGAAAGAAAGAAAGAGACAGACAGACAGAGAGAGAGAGAGAGACTGAGAGAGAGGCAGAGAGTGGTCATATGGCCAGCATGACTCAACGCCAAAGGCGCACGGAACGCTGTTCCCTTCCCACCAAAGGTGGTCCCTATTTTTCTACTTGCCTTTTTTACATGCTTTCGAACTGCTAGGTTGGCAGAAGCTGGGACAAGTCACGGGAGCTCACCGTGTCACGCAGCACTCGGGATTCGAACCGCTGAACTGCCGACCTTCCGATCGACAAGCTCAGCGTCTTAGCCCCTGAGCCACCCCATCCCTTCCTCTCTATAGTAGTAAATGGGGGGGGGAGGAAGACAACTCTGGTGAAGTTATGTTTAATTTTTACCTCAGAGAAGGAGGAAAGTATTTAACGGTGAATCCCATTTCTTCTGGCAGGACTCTCAATCAAAAAACACAGTAGCCATATTTCTAAAGAAAACTTATCGGCTCCCACTGATGGATCCATCGGTGTTCGCGAGCATTCCCGGCCTTCGTTCGATGGACAATAGACTTCATCAGTCATACGGATCAATATTGTCTGAAGACTGTCTTAACCAAAGCAGGGTCATTTGTCCTTGGCTATTCTGGCCAGTCCTCACTTAATTCCCCGATGCATTCTTTCCTTCTGCATTAAATCAGCTCACCACAAAGAAGGGCGAGCTGAGTCTTCCAGAAACTGGCAGAGAATTTGTAAATCAATCAACTGCACTTTTGGTCTGATATTCGTGACCGGTTTTGACCCGTAGTTCTTAATAGGGAATACCAGAGTAACAGAGTTGGAAGGGATCTTGGAGGACTTCTAGTCCAACCCCCTGCTCAATAGCAATAGTACTTAGACCAGAGGTCTGCAACCTTACACACTCAAAGAGCCATTTGGACCCACATTTCCCACACTGGGAGCCACAAAACCTGGGTGGGTGGATTGTGGGGGCAATAAGCTGACTTTGTATAAAAAAGAACACCGCTTTGGAGGGGGGAGGCAAAAGCCCTACTAAGCAGGTATATACAAAAGGATGAAGGCTATTGCTTAACGCATTGTAAGCCGCCCTGAGTCTCCGGAGAAGGGCGGCATATAAATCGAACCAATAAATAAATAAATAAATAAATAAATAAATAAATAAATAAATAAATAAATACATACATACATACATACATACATACATACATACATACATACATACATACAGTATTACAAGACACGCAAGTGTGGCAAATGCAAGATTTTCCCAATTGTAGACGGAATCTTTACATTATAATGTTTAAAAAATTATATTATATTATTTTATTATAATATTATATTATATTATTAAATTATATAAGAGCCTTGATAGTACAGTGGTTTAGTGCACCCTGTTATTAACACAGCTGCCTGCAATTTCTGCTGGTTCGAATCTCTCCAAGGCTCAAGGTTGACTCAGCCTTCCATCCTTTCTAAGGTAGGTGAAATGAGGACCCAGTTTGTGGGGGCAATAAGCTGACTTTGTATAAATATACAAAAGGATGAAGGCTATTGCTGAGCACATTGTAAGCCGCCCTGAGTCTCCGGAGAAGGGCGGCATATAAATCAAATTTAAAAAAAAAAATTAAAAAAAATATGATTTTTAAAAATATAATCCTACTCATGTATTACATGCTAAAATTGCCCCCAAGTACTCACGGTGATATAATTCGTGCTTTTCTACAAGTTAGACCATCTGTGCCAAGGAATAAGCTACTAAAGAAAGAGGGAAGAAGTTTGTTTCTTTTCAACAAAGGGCATGGCATAAGGTCACCCAGCTAAAACACTAATGAGGGCTTTGGGATTCTCCCAGCAATATTCCCCAGCTATGATCTTTAATTTTCTCCTTCTCCTTGGTGTCATTTACTTGAACATGGCTGCAGCTGCTAACAACCTCGATTTTATTCCTTCCCCCCCCCCCACTCAAGTAGCAGGAGAGGGACAGAAAATCAAGTGCTGCTTTGAGCCTCTGAGCAAAGGAAGTCTCTGTGCTTGGTCAGGAGGTCTATTATTAGTGGATGCACATATATACCACAATAGAGAGACATGCAAAAACATGCTTTAAGCATTAATCTTTTTAGGAAGGGAGCGAGGGAGGGAGGGAGGAATAAGGAAGGAAGGAAAAGAGAAGGGAGGGAGGGAGGGAGGGAGAGAGGAAGGAAGGAAGGAAGGAAGGAAGGAAGGAAGGAAGGAAGGAAGGAAGGAAGGAAGGAAAGAAGGAAGGAAGGAAGGAAGAAAGAAAGGAGCAGGACGAGGGAGGAGGGGGGAGAGGAGGAGAAGAAAGGAAGGAAGGAAGGAAGGAAGGAAAAGAGGGAGACTCCCCTCTTCTCTGTGAGAGCTCCTCAAATATTGGAAGACAGCTATTGTATCACCCCTAGTCCTTCTCTACATTAGACTAGATGAATCTAATTCCCTCAATTGTTCATCTTAGTCTCCAGTCTGTTCTGACCTAGGCTTCCTGAGAAAGTAAAAAGCACACAATTAGTCCCAAAAACCCTCTTTTTATTTCAACGGCTGTGAATTATTGTTCATTCACAGTTCCGGTTTGGGCACTCGGTGCCAAAAATGTTCACCATCAGTGTTCTAGGGTGTGTATCTAAGCAGTGCTTTATTGTTTAAATATTGTCCTTTTCATCATAAACTGTCCAGAATTGCTCGGTGTCAAGAGGGTCGGCATTATCAGTTTAATAAGAAGATAAAAAATGAAATGTGATGAGCAAA
This sequence comes from Pantherophis guttatus, assembly GCF_059756535.1. Lineage (NCBI taxonomy): Eukaryota > Metazoa > Chordata > Lepidosauria > Squamata > Colubridae > Pantherophis > Pantherophis guttatus. The sequence goes on along the minus strand of NC_142076.1, from coordinate 17,662,931 downwards.
AGAAGTTTCCTCCCAACAGATTTTAACAACTTATCGCTTCCTCTCAAAGGGCAACACACAACCTGCTCCGCCCAAATCACATCGTTTGTCTATAGACAAATCCTTAAAACGGCATCTCTAATACCTGTTGTTACTAAGGAAACAAAACTTGCACAGATTCCACCTTTTTCATCCATCTTGGATATTTTTATGGGCCACCCATAATCATATCCCAATGTGTTTTGTTGTTGTTGTTGTTGTTGTTTATTTATCTACAATAGATGGAAACTAATCAAGGAGAGAACCAACCTAGAACCACAGAAAAATTTCCTAACAGGGAGAACAATTAAATCCGTGGAACGGCTCGCCACCATTTCCTGGAATTAAACAACTTGGAATTAAGGAGAAACTTCCTAACATTGAGGACAATTAACCAGTGGAACAGCTTGCCTACAGACGTTGTGGGGGCTCCATCACTGGAGGTTTTCAAGAAGAGATTGGACAACCATTTGTCTGAAACTGTGTAGAGTCTCCTGTTTGAGCAGAGGGCTGGACTAGAAGACCTCTAAGTTCCTTCCAGCCCGATTCTGATTCTGATTCTGATTCTGTGTCAGCATTTCAAGCTGCATTTACTCTAGTGCTGACATAAGAAGGAGAAGCGAAGGCGTCTGGAATGGGACGTTTGACTTTTCACCTACTTATTTTCCCTGGAGATAATATCCCCTAGGAGATGGGATGGGAGGGGGGAAATTCCTTTGAGCTGGAGTAGATTAGGGGTAGAATGACTTGGAAGATGGCCAATGAGTGCAGGGGAGTGGGGAACGGAAAGGGAGGGTTTTGGGGTTTGACGACCTCGAAACCTGACATTCTGATTCTGATTCTGATTCTGATTCTGATTCTGATTCTGATTCTGATTCTGATTCTTTCTTTTGCCAATTGGGCCCGCCATACTTGCCGATGTCGTCCATCCATCTCGTTTTAGGTTATTCTGTTATATGTTGCCCATCTCACGGGTGGCAGCAACTCTGGGCAGCTTACAAGACGATAAAAAGGTTTGGAAAAAAAAGAGATTATACAGAACGATGAAAAGAGGATTAAATAAGAAAAGAAGTGTTGGTTCTCCAAGGTTTCTCTAGCATGGCTAAAGAATCTCCCATTGTTAAGGACTTTAATATTTTCCTTTCCAGCCTCATTTCTGAGCTCGCCCGGCCTAGGGGCTGAAGATGCAGAATTTTATTTTACCCCCCCCCCATTTCTATGACCTATTTCTTCTTCATAGCTCTGCGGCCCTCCTCCCACTCCCACCTCCCCTCCACCAGCTCTCCGCCATTCTGCATTACAAGCATCATTTTTTTCACGCAGCTCCTGGTTTAAAACATGGCGTCTTCTCCTGAATTAAATACCACACACACACACACCCTTCTGCTTTGTTCATTCCTGGGTGAATGAACGCATTTGCATCTGTTTGATCCGTACAAGGTTGGGAATGCATCTATAGATCTCTGCCTTCTCCAGCCCTTTGCTGTGCTTAGAGCCTTGGTGGCACAGCAGCTAAAGCACTGTTAAGTAGCACCAGCTGCCTGCAATTACTACAAGTTCAAATCTCACCAGGCTCAAGGTTGACTCAGCCTTCCATCCTTTCGAGGTAGGTAAAATGAGGACCCGGATTGTGGGGCCAATAAGCTGACTTTGTATAAAAAAGAACACCGCTTGGGGGGGGCGAAAGCCCTACTAAGCAGGTATATACAAAAGCATGAAGGCTACTGCTTAACGCATTGTAAGCCGCCCTGAGTCTACGGAAAAGGGCGGCGTATAAATCGAACCAATAAATAAACAAACAAACAAACAAACAAACAAACAAACAAACAAATAAATAAATAAGTGTTAATATGCTTCTCTCAGATCACATCTGTAATCCTCGAATTACGACCACAACGGAGCCCAACGTTTCCATCGCTGAGCAAGACCGTTGTTAAGTGAATTCTGCTTCCTTTCATGGTCTTCCCTGCCACAGTGGTTAAGCGAACTGCTGCAGTTTTCATTTGCCAGCTGTCTGCAAGGAACGTAAATCCTTCCATTCCCCGCCGTCCAGTCAGAGCTGAGGAATCTCCTTGGGATGAGAAGTGAAACGTCTTCAAAGAAAAAAACAAGAAAGTCCAGTTGCCTCTTGAAAAAAAGCACCTTTGGGACAACCATGGCCTGGATGATGGAGAATCTCTATGGACTTGAAGAAGAAGAATCTAACAAAATGAAATTCAATGGGGAAAAAAGCAAGGTGCTACATTTAAGGAAGAAAAACAAAATGCACAGGTACAGTGTATGTGGTACCTTGCTCAATAGGAGTAATTGTGAGAGGGATCTTGGAATCCTAGTGGACAACCATTTAAATATGAGCCAGCCGTGTGCAGCAGCTGTCAAAAAAGCCAACACAGTCCTGGGCTGCATAAACAGAGGGATAGAATCAAGATCAGGTGAAGTGTTAGTACCACTTTATAATGCCTTGATAAGGCCACACTTGGAATCCTACATTCAGTTTTGGTTGCCACAATGTAAAAAAGATGTGGAGACTTTAGAAAGAGTGCAGAGAAGAGCAACAAAGAGGATTAGGGGACTGGAGGCTAAAACATAGGAAGAACGGTTGCAGGAACTGAGCATGTCTAGTTTAATGAAAAGAAGGACTAGGGAAGACATGATAGCAGAGTTCCAATATCTCAGGGGCTTCCCCAAAGAAGAGGGAGTCAAGCTATTCTCCAAAGCACCTGAAGGCAGGACAAGAAGCAATGGATAGAAACTAATCAAGGAGAGAAGCAACTTAGAACTAAGAAGAAATTTCCTGACAGTGAGAACAATTAATCAGTGGAACAACTTGCCTCCAGAAGTTGTGAATGCTCCAACACTGGAAGTTTTTAAGAAGAGATTGGATAACCATTTGTCTGAAGTGGTGTAGGGAATCCTGCCTAAGCAGGGGGTTGGACTAGAAGACCTCCAAGGTCCCTTCCAACTCTGTTATTCTATTCCATTCTAAGTTCTGAAGAATCTTCTTGGTAGAGTCTTCAAAGAAAAACCAGAAAGTCCAGTTGACTCTTGAGGGGAAAAAAAAAAAACACACCTTCAGGACCTCTTTTCCATCTGCTGACAAAGTGATGACTCAAAGAGATACACAGGCGACCTTCGCATACTGTCAGGAAGGAGCCTCGGTGAATCAGTTGCTAACTCCAGCTTCCCGCCATCTTTAGGCCTGTCCAAATCCAGGAAGACAATGTCGGCTACGATCTTTTCTGGGCCTTTAATAGACATTTATTTATTTATTTATTTATTTATTTATTTATTTATTTATTTATTTATTTATTAAAATTTTTATACCGCCCCCACTCCCGAAGGAGTTAAAAAACATACAATATAAACATTAAAATACTATAAAAACAAAATTAAATTTATATTGGCTTCCCCCAATTTAAAACCCCTTACCCATAAAATTCACCAATTAAAAGATTTTTAACCCAGCCCGGCTTGCTGAAATAAAAAAGTCTTCAGAGCCTGGTGGAAGATACGGAGGTCCGGGATCAGTCGTATCCCTGGGAGTAGCTCATTCCAGAGGACGGGAGCCCCCACAGAGAAGGCTCTTCCCCAGCGGGTTGCCAGCCGACATTGCCTGACCGACGGCACCCTGAGGAGGCCCTCTCTGTGGGAGCGTATTGGCCGGTGGGAGGTTATCGGTGGCAGAAGGTGGTCTCGTAAATAACCGGGCCCTAAGCCATGGAGCCATGGAGACATGTGGGATTAGCACGCAGAGAAAGACCTAAATCCCTCTGGGAGCTAATTAATGGCGGGTCCCTCGGAAAGCATTTCAAAACTGTTTTACAGGTTTACATAGATGGCTCCCTCCAGAAAGCCGCAGCCTGTTTCGCTATCTTCAGAAAAAGGCTTATTACGGGGTTTGGGAAGCTTGAAGGCAGGAGAAGAATCAGCGGATACAACAGGACATTTTCGGTTAAAAAATACAGTGACCTAAACTGCCATTGACAGGTCCTGCAATTTACCAAACGTAAGTTGGGTGGAAGATGGAGAGTAAAGGTGAAAGGGAAACCCAGGGATTTGGGGTCCGTACTTTTGCTTGTCTTCTTCAATCATTTCCTACAAGCAGTTTCGTTCTCATCAAGGTAGCGAACGTTGCGGTTTATGAACGCGGCACATTAGCAAACCAGGATTCGCACGTGACCGATTTTGATAAGTCCAAGTACAGTTCAGACAACGTTTTGGAACGATATGTTTTAGAATATAAAGCCTGCACCGGGGGGGGGGATTTGTATTTTCTTTGTTATTGATTAACAATAATGAGTGGAATAATGATGAATGGGTTGAGATTGATGGTTTGGTTAACAGTTGGATGGACGTCTTTTAAGCTCAGTGTTTTGTGGAGAAAGAAAGAAAGAAAGAAAGAAAGAAAGAAAGAAAGAAAGAAAGAAAGAAAGAAAGAAAGAAAGAAAGAAAGAAAGAAAGAAAGAAAGAGGGAGGGAGGGAGGGAGGGAAGGGAAGGGAAGGGAAGGGAAGGGAAGGGAAGGGAAGGGAAGGGAAGGGAAGGGAAGGGAAGGGAAGGGAAGGGAAGGGAGTAGAAGGGTGGGAGGGAGGGAGGGAAAGAGGAAAAGGAAAGGAAAAGGGGGAGGAGGAGGGAGGGTGGGAGAGGAAGGGAGGGAGAAGGAAAGGAAAGAAAAGGAAAGGAAAAGAAAAGAAAGGAAAAGAAGGAAGGGAGAGAAAGAAGAAAAGGAAAGGAAAGGGGAAGGAAGGAAGGAAGGAAGGAAGGAAGGAAGGAAGGAAGGAAGGAAGGAAGGAAGGAAGGAAGGAAGGAAGGAAGGAAGGAAGGAAGATGAGATACTCTGGAGTAATCATATCATTAAGATACCGGACGACTAGCAGACATGGATTGGAAGAATGCAAATAGCACTACTTGACAGCCAAACGAGAGAAAATCTGAGCACTTTGTTGACGTCTATTGGCCATCCAGAACATTGCAACCCAGACCTGAAAGCCTCAATATTTTGATGAATGCTTTGTTCTCGTTCTACAGAATTAAGCTGTTTGAACAGAGAGAAATTCTCTCTCTCTCTCTCTCCCTCTCTCTCTCTCTCTCTCTCTCTCTCTCTCTCTCTCTCTCTCTCTCTCTCTCTCCCTCTCTTTCAAAAAGATGGACATCTGGAAGCCATAAGTGTATACACTCTTGGGTAACATTATTCTTCTGAAGATATCGGCCTGTCTTCCTGCAGATTGTGCATAATCCTTCTCATTTAATGGTAGCTCCATTTCAGTGATGCAGAAAATTAATTAGTGCATTTTATTTTCACACTTCATGGAGCTACACATCATGGCAAAACCGAGAGAAAAGGAAGGAAAAGCCAACTTCACAAATGAACAGGCTCCAAATTTGCTTCTCCCCAAGTAGCTTTCAGAAGTCAGAATAATGCCAGCAGCTTGTCGTTGGTATAGTAATTGGACTAAGGGGTTAGGGGAAGTTTCTGAGCTATTCATGTAGTACGGTCTTAGAGGAGATTGAATGCTTACAAGCCCAGCGTAAACACTCATGATTCTCCTTTCTACCAGGATGTCTGGATCTCTCCTGATCCCAGTTGCACAGTTGGTTAAGTTCAGGAAGTGGGGTCCTTGGTGCTCTTTGAACTTGGTTGTGTTCCTGTAGACATTTCTTTTCCAGACCAGGTAATATCATCAGTGCATTGCCTAGTTGGGTAATGAAACAACTTTTAAAAACAATCAAACTCAGAGAATACCAAGGACTCCATAGTCCCCCTCCTCCTCCTTCCAAACCCCATGCCCTTCTAGTGCTGATGAAGTTACCTACTCAGGTCATGAAATGTCTTCAAGAAAACCACCAAGCTCTATGCAACAACTACAGTAGTATTCAGCCAGTAGATGGCAGTATTTACAAGTTTGGATCTCTGGTATATACTCTATGCTCTTTTGATCTAAGTAGAGTTTCCTGTTTCCAGTTACAGTTCTATAGGGAGTTGAGCAGTAAAGCACATGGTGACTGTTTGCTCTGTGTTCTGCTTTATATAAACAGGATTTCTAAGAATGATTCAGTACATGCTATATTTAGTCACTCGGAGTGAAACAATCTTTAGTCTCTAATGGAATTTATTTTTCTTCTTCATGTGACCAATTCTCAAAGGAGAAGTCCTTGCAGTTTTTTTGGCAAGGTTTTTCAGAAGTGGATCTGCCATTGTCTCCTTCTTAGGGCTGAGAGAAAGGGACTGGCCCAAGGTCACCCAGTTGACTTTCATACATGGAACTAGAACTCATATCTCCCAGTTTCTAGCTTGATACCTTAGCTTGATATCAAACTGGCTCGCATAATGAAATTTAGCTGCTTCCAGAGAGAAAGTGTAGAATTACAAGAGCTAAAATGTGTGTTTTGTGCAGCATTTCTCTCCCTCCCTCTCCCTCCCTCCCTCTCTCTTTCTAGATTTAGATTTTAAAAAAAAATTGCCAAAAACTTTAGGCCTTTATTGGTTTTGCAAATCAGAGGTCAATGTGACTTTGGAGAGAAAGGTTTAATTGGTTTTAAGAGTTGATTGGAGTTATTAGCAGCTGTGTGTGACATGCTGTGTTTTTTTTTTTTCATCGAAGCACAACTGTTTGTTTGAATTACACCGATCTGTGGGGTTAGATATGCAGAAACAGCATTATTTTGGAGCACGGAAAGATTTATAAACCCACCGTTATCTGTACAGCACTTTAAAGTCCCTGGAAAGCTTACAGAAGTAGATAAGAGCGAGATTGGGATTAGCTCAAAATTTTGCTCCGTGTCCCATATGAAATATTAGAAGCCTGAATTTTGCAGATCTGTGTTTTGCCGAAAAGAGGCACTGGGTTTTGTGGTTTGTTTTTCCGAGCCAGGGGATGAAAGCAAGGAATCAGGGGTTTAATAGCCCCTTTCCCATCTAATGCCTGTTATTATTAAAAGGCATAAGCTTTCATAAAATATGTTCGTCAGAAACGTTGCTGTCAGATGCCTGATTTATTTATTTATTTGCTATCCTAGATGAACGCAGCTCTCTTTCTACCATGTCTGTGATGAAAGCCGGTGGGTTTTCTTTGATGAAGAGAGTCTGGAACATGGAATATGGAAGACTCTCTCAAGAGTTTTCATCTGAATCTTTTGCTCAAGCGTGAAGATCTGAAGATTGAAGGTTATCGCTTCACTCAAGACTCCCTTTAGGTTATAAATGGGAGGGAGGGAGGGAAAGAAGGAAGGAAAGATGGATGGGAGGAAAGATGAAGGGAAGGGAAGATGGAAGAGACAGAAGAGAAGAGAAAGGAGGGGGAAGGGGAAATAAGGGAGGGAGGGAAGGGAGAAGGAAGGGAGGGAAGGAAGGAAAGATGGATAGAAGGAAAGATGAAGGGAAGGGAAGATGGAAGATGGAAGGGACAGAAGAGAAGGGAGGGGGAAGGGGAAGAAAGGGGAAGGGAGGGAGGGAGGGAGGAAAGAAGGAAGGAAGGAAGGAAGGAAGAGAAAAGAATGATAGAAGGGAAAGGAAGGGAAGGGATGGAGAAGATTGGAGGGGAAGGAAGGAAGGAAGGAAGGAAGGAAGGAAGGAAGGAAGGAAGGAAGGAAGGAAGGAAGGAAGGAAGGAGTCGGGGAATGAAGGAAAGATGGATAGAAGGGAAAGGAAGGGAAAGGAAGGGAAAGGAAGGGAAAAGAAGGGAAGGGATAGAGAGGATTGGAGGGGGAAGGAAGGAAGGAAAGAAAGAAGAAAGAAAGAATGAAAGAAAAAGAAAGAAAAGAAAGAAAGAAAGAAAGAAAGAAAGAAAGAAAGAAAGAAAGAAAGAAAGAAAGAAAGAAAGAAAGAAAGAAAGAAAGAAAGAAAGAAAGCTACTTGTAGGTTTCTCAAAATCTTGGGGTTGGCCGGTGTGGGTCATACCCAGGAGAGGTCTTCTTAACTTTGAAAGAAATATAACGTGACATATTTCAGGGCAATCTTATTTGGGAAGGGGGCTCCCTTTGGGATTTGTATCTATTGTCTCGAATGACAAAGAAAGTCATTAATAATACCAAGACCCCCATAGGGTGTAGATAAGAAAAATTATTTGGAGCCGGTCTGGTCCTGGGGAGGGGAAAGCCTCAACGATAATGTCGGAACAAGACATGGTGAGAACTCCTAAATGAGATGATGGGCATCGTGCCCAACTTATTAAGGGCCTCCCAAGGGCTCTGTCCCCTGTAATTAATGAAGAACATTAATCTATCAGGGAGACCGTGATAGACCAGAAGAAAGGAATAATTATAAGGAGAAGGGTTTTTTTCCCCTTCCTGCCAGAGAAAATATTCAATTTACAGTGATAATTGCCCTGGGATTTAACCTTATTGGTTGCCCAGGAGATTACAAGCCATCAAGGGTCCACGCAAGAACTTCAGTAAGGAAAGATCAAGCCATATATTCTGCATCTGCAAGCAGTCCTTGACTTACGGCCACAATTGAATCTGAAATTTAAGTTGCTAAGTGAGAAATGTGTTGAGTTTTGCCCCATTTTACAAATTTTCATGTAAATCCTCCCATTAAACGAATCCTATGTCCCCCTGCTCATATTTCTCATCAGCTGGGAAGATCACCGATGGTGATCGCCTCACTTGAACCCAGGACCATCTTTGATACATGTTGGTTGCCAACCGCCCAAATTTTAATCACATGACCCCGAGGATGCTGTGACGGTCGTAATGGAAAGGATCAGTCGTAAGTCACTTTTTTCCAGTGCTGCTATAACTTTGAAGATTTGCTAAACAAAGGATTGTAAGTCAAGGACTGCCCATATTTCACATAGCCCTTCTTCTTGGAACCTGGCACACCCATAACACACAGTTCTGAAAGTATGCAGTTTCATGTTGGCAGTACCCAAATGAAGCCAACTCTGACCCCACGTAATTTACGGTCCCAATCATGACCCTATTTCCCCCCACCCCCAGGGTGAGTCATCAATCACATTTGCCAACGGAGCAATTTTGCGGGTTGAAGAGATCACTCCCCTCCGGCCGCTGTAGATAACTCTGGGAGACAGCCTTGAGAAAGATATGTCTGGAATGTGCTCTTGTCTTTGGCTGCCATGTTGCTTCACCAGTTTCCCATCCCTGTTGCCTATAGCAACTTGAGAGCAGGCCAGGGATGTTTTGCAAATTAACACTAAGGAGAAATTTCTTCATAATGAGAACAATTAACAGCTTGCCTCCAGAAGTTGTGGGTGCTCCATCACTGGAAATTTTCAAGAAGAGACTGGACAGCCATTTGTCCAGAATGGCATAGGGTCACCTGCTTGAGAAGGGGGTTGGACTAGAAGACCTCCAAGGTCCATTCCAACTCTGTTATCCTCCTCCTCTTCCTCCTCCCTCCCTCCCTCGATGAAGAGAGCAAAATAATAAAAGGTGACAAACAAGGAACCAATGCAGGACAGATGTTTTGCATTGCATGCAGAGGAAACATTTTAATGTTAGACTAGGACAGCCATTTGTCCAGAATGGTATAGGGCAGTGATGGCTAACCTTTTTGCCGTCTCGTGCCAAAAGCGGAGGGAGCACGGGGAGGTTGCATGCAAGTGTGCCCACACCCATAATTGAATGCCCCCCTGCACCCCACCCCCTGTGTGCATGTGCACGCGACACCTCCACACTACCCACACTTTTGGCACACGACGGCAAAAAGGTTACTGGTTGGCCGGGTAGACCCGTTTTTCACCCTCCCCAGGCTCCAAAGGTTTTCTTAGAGCCTGGGGAGGGCAAAAACGGCCTTCCCCCCCGCCCTTGAGGCCCTCTGGAGGCCGGAAACTGTCCATTTCCTGACTTCTGGTGGGCCCAAAAGGCCCAATAATCAGCTGGCTGGTGTGCATGTGCATGCTGCAGCTGAGCTAGGACAACGCCCACATGCCCACAGATATGGCTCCGCATGCCACCTGTGGCACGTGTGCCATAGGTTCGCCATCACGGATATAGGGTCTCCTGCTCAAGCAGGGGGGTAGACTAGAAGACCTCCGAGGTCCCTAGGTTCTGTGTCATTTAAGGGCAGCTATGAAAGCCAGAAGTCTGGTTTGAATTTCACCGTCTGCTCTTCCAGCACGTGGTCAGTAACACTTGAGAGATGGGACCAAGTTACGAAAGGATCGACAGACCTGAAGTGGGTGGGGAAGAAGCGTGGGCCAAATGAAAAGGCAGAAGGGAAAAGAGAGGATACCTTTCATACATCTGAAAAGATGAAAAAGCATCCCTCTCTCTTTGTAAATCAAAGATGCCCGAGAAGGACAGAAGGCGAGAAGAGGAGGAATAACAAGATAAACGCCAGTAAAAAACAACAACAACAACAACCAAAAAAATCCCGTTCTCTTCTTATAGATGGATTTGAAACAGAATTTAAAAAGAAGTTGTATCGCTTTGTTTTTGAACAGCTGGAAATCCCTCAAGGTTTGCAAAATACCCGCGCAAGCTTGAAGAGCGATGAAGACATCTCATGCGGAGGTGATGGAAGGTCCATTCTAAGTACCGCTGGTACGAGGTATAGCGCTGGAAATGCTGCTGGCAATATAAATACGAAGAGGAGTTGTAAAGGACCGTAGTCAGGTCCCAGTCTTACTGGGGTAATGAGGCTGGGGTCTTGTTGAAAGGATTGCAAATGATGTGAATGATTTCATGGCTATTGAATGCTAATCTGTGGGATTTTTGGTGGTCTCTAAGCTGGGTTTTTTTCTTCCAGACGTTTCATTATCCAACTAGATAACACCATCAGTGCTAGAAAGGGGGGTTGTGTGGGGTGGGGTGGGGAGAAAGAGAAAGACTGTGGGGTCCTTAATGCTCTCTGTGTCAGGGTTCTGACAGATGCCCTAATTAAATCATAAGCCTCGAGCCAAGCTCCAAAAGAAATCCAGTTATTTATTAGGAGCTTCATGTCGGCACATTCCAAGTGAAGCCAACTCTGACCCCACGTAATTTATAACCCAAGCATGACCCTGTTTTTCCCCTCCCCTTAGGGTGTGTCATCAGTGACATTCGCCAATGGAGCAATTTCGCTGGTTGTAGAGATCACTCCCTCCGGCCGCTGTAGGTAACCCTGGGAGACAGCCTTGAGAGAGAGATGTCTGGAATGCGCTTTTGTTTTTGGCTGCTGTGCTGCTTCGGCAGTTTTCCCATTCCCCTTGCCTATGGCAACTCGAGAGCAGGCCTGGGATGCTTTGCGAGTTGACACTCTGAGCTTGGCAGATGTTTCATTACCCAACTAGGTAACACCATCAGTGCTAGAAAGGGGTGAGGTTTGTGGTCGGGGGGGAGAGAAAAAGAAAGAGAAAAACTGTGGGGTCCTTATTGCTCTCTGTGCTTGGCAGATGTTTCATTACCCAACTAGGTAACACCATCAGTTCTAGAAGGGAGTGGGGTTTGCTTCCTGTTTATATACTGCAACTTGCCTGCCAGTTTGGGGATAGATTTTCTCATTACTCATTTCCTCCTCCTCCTCTTCCTCCTCCCTCCTCCCTTCTCCTTCTTCTTATCTTCATCTCCTCCTCCTCCTCCCCCCCTCCTCCTCTTCTTCCTCCTCCTGCTCTCCTTCTTCCTGTTCATCTTCACCTCCTTCTTCAAAACAAGCGTTTTCCCTATTGGAAAGGAGTGTTTCTTAACTGTGGCACGATACCATCTGTTTCATCCCAATATATAAATTGTTAATATTATCTCTAATCTTGTGGTGGAATATAATTAATAGTTTTAGCAAAATTCTGTCAGGATTTATGATCTAACCTTCCATTTTCAACTCGCCTGATAAAGTTATAAATATCATTTCATGCTTAATGGAATTATGTAAATAGGGCAATTAAAAGTTACAGTATAAAGACAACTCCATTCTATTTGATCCTTTTTTTTTTCTATCTCATCTCATCCCCATCCCCCACCTCTTTTCTGGCGCATGCACACAGAGCAGTCTATTATGGGCCGTGGTGGTTTTGGTGTTTTGTGATTCATTCTCTTGTGGAAAGTCATGTATAAGCCATCCCATTAAGTCATAATATGGTTTATTGGTTGCACACATACTATCATATTAGAATACAGCAATTGTGTTTTGATAATTCAGCACATTGCACGAAGCCATCCATGAAGAAATGGAATGTAAACCCCTTCTGTACACCCTCTTGGAAATGTAATTCATAAATAGACAAATATTTTTCCTGGTATAATAGCTATGAAGGGGGAGGAGGAGGAGGAGGAGGAGGAGGAGAGGAAGAAGGAGAAGGAGAAGGAGAAGGAGAAGGAGAAGGAGAAGGAGAAGGAGAAGAAGAAGACGAAGAAGAAGAAGAAGAAGAAGAAGAAGAAGAA